>NW_008705330.1:919354-921175 GCF_000326865.2 Helobdella robusta | reverse complement strand
ATCACATACACCGCACACACACACACACACACACACACACACACACACACACACCTATATTATTTATATTATTATTATTATTATTCGAAAATTTGTATAGCGCTAATTACAAACAAAATGTTTCTCAAAAGCACTATCTAAAAAAACAGTTGAATTGCTACCATAAACCAAATTTTATAATGAAAACAAAAATGATTTCAATAAATTCTTGAACAATTTTTCTGTCAGTTCGGGCTGTTTTAGATAACTTGGTAGACTATTCCAAACGGCTGGTCCACTTACACACACCTATATATATATATATATATATATATATATATATATATATATATATATATATATATATATATTGGTAACAGACTGTTGTTAACGCAACCTTTCAAAAATTCAACACTACTTTCAACATTGTTCAACTTTTTTATATTTTTTTTTTAATTTATTAACCCATTAGTGCCCAAATCACAACCATGCTACCAAAAAGTATCAAATTTTTCAGTTAGGTAGCTATACCTAATATGAGACCCTAGCACAAGTATTTTTTTGAATTTTATTATTTGTAACAAAATGGCGGCGTGTTCCCAAATGGGAACAATGGGCACATCAACTACCATGTTCCCATTTGGGAACATCTTTTTTTTAACATAGAAATAAATATAGCAGACTTTTAATTATATGGAAAAAATGTAAAACGCAAAGAAAAATGATTTTTTTTAATCAAATGAATTTGTGAAAAAATATAGTTTAGTCAAATTTTATTAGTCATTTATTAAAACTGTTAAATTTATTGTTTTTCGTGATAATCTTTTTCACAGTGAAGATGCAATGGAACATTGCACTTGTTACATTGAAGACGTGCATTTTTTTTGCATTGTCGACATCTGGATTGCTTCCCAGATGGAACCAAATGACGACCCGTCATATCGAATCTTACATCAGGAATAGGTTGGCTATAAGGTCCTGTCATCATCTGTGCTGGTTCTTGCAGTTGCATGATTGTACGCACAATATATCTCCTGAAATCTAGATGATCAAAAGTTCCTCCCACTTCAACATGAAGTCGCCAGGCTGCTACGACAGCCATGTTTATTCCATCTATGAACAATGGCCACCACCATTTCTTGGACCTCAACATTGGTCGATAGGAAGCCATAAATCTGTCAAGCAAATCGACTCCTCCCATGTGTGTGTTGTACCTTTTAATGAGTGCTGGTTGAGGTACATCTACAGAGGCTTTCTTGGTGCTGCTCCATCTCCGAGCTTTGCCAAGTGGAAGAATTTTATCATAATTTGATGCAACTATGACACATTGATTATCATTCCACTTGACCGCGATTACGTTTTTGTCACAACATGCATCATAAAATCCTCTGTCTTTCTTTCTCATTGTTTTTGAATCCATCAATGGACACTTTGTCAAACGATTTTCTCTTACTGTCCCTGTTGCTTTTATATTTTTTTCTTTCAGTGAGCTGAGCAAAGAGTAGTTGGTGAAAAAATTGTCAAAGAAAACTTCATGATCAGCAGGATTTTCAAGGCAATCTAACAGTGACATGACTACACGATGACCTAGTCCATGACTTTCATCATTTGTTGTCTGTGGTTCTTTGCCACAGTACACCTGTACATTGAATGGATATCCACTGGATGATGCTAATACCCAAAGTTTATACCCAAAACGAATGGGTTTTCCTCGTAGAAACATTTTTGCTGAGTGATGTCCAAAATAGGGTACCATTTCTTCATCAATACTAAGAAATTTATTGAAAACACCAAATTGTTGGAAACGAGTATTCAATGCAGAAATGAAAGAACGAACTTTAA
>NW_008705330.1:900645-919304 GCF_000326865.2 Helobdella robusta | reverse complement strand
ATCCCTATTCCAGTACATTCTTTCCCGAGGCAATGTATGATATCCAGTCAGTAAAAGTATTCCAACAAATTTGTCCAAATCTAGGTGATTAAATTCAAATTTATTATTGTTTTTTTGTCCAGCATATTTGACTGTCTCATTCACTATCATATCCCTCAACTCATTGTCATAATAAAGTTTGAAAAGATGATATGGTGATTTGGAACATAATTCTGGATATTTTGATCTTATTTTTTCTGGTGTTCCTGTTGATGATTTTCCAGTGAAATTTATTTTTTTGGTCCATTTTGGTTCTGGCTTCTTACATTTTTTATCTTTTTTTTGTAATCCAACATCATTACGTGCGTCTGCTTGTTCTAAAAGAACACCAACTCTTCCAGGAACTTCATTTGGCATGTTTGATGGCAGCAAATCGTCATCATCTATCATCTCTTCATCTGAAATGCTGTCTACCTTCGTAGGAGGAAGCAACACTACATCAACTGGAGTCTGTGAATCCGTAATTGCATCTGTTGCGTCAGCTAAACGCTCAAATTCTTCAATTTCATCATCAGATTCTTCAAAATCCACATTTTCATCTGCCATAATGTTAGCAAGAACTTCTTCAGTACGAAATCTCTTCTCAGACATACTTAAATTGTAAACAATTTAAAATAAAAATTATTAAATATATCACTATAATATCATGAGAAACTAAATTGAGCACATGAGGTACTACGTTCCCATTTGGGATCATAGTACCTTATGTGCCCAATGTTCCCAATTGGGAACGTCAACACATATATCTCATTTAAAAAATAAGTTTAAGATAAACCTCTAATTTCATAACTTTAAAATATTAAGAAGTAATTGTGAATAAGTAAAAAATAGTTTAATTTAAATAAAACATAATACTTACTTGGAAATAAAATCAGAAAACAGACTAAAAACTTTTTTTAAAAATACAAAATTTTTAAAATGGCTACCAAAGCATGCGATGACAATACAAAAGACCACGTGACTGTATTGCATAGATATACTATTAATAAATATAGATTGGCCAAAACATGTAAAGCTTGTGCAAATATAAAATTTATGTAGCGCTAAATATACACGTTCCCAAATGGGATCATTGGGCGCTAATGTCAGAGAAATTAGACATTTTATTTTTAAAAATTTTTATTAAATAAATTTGCAAATAAGTTCCTTCTTATCAAATATCTTACATACCTTATATATAATGAACTGAAGATGAGTTATCTGTAACTCGAAATAGCTATTTGCAAATTTATTTAATAAAAATTTTTAAAAAACATTAAAATGTCTAATTTCTCTGACATTAATGAATTAAAAAAATATATAAAAAAGTTGAACAATGTTGAAAGTTGTGTTGAATTTTTGATATATATACAATATATTTATATAAATATATATATATATATATATATTTTTACAATATTCTATAAATTCTACCGAATGTTTGGCGTTAATATGTTAACATATATATATATATATATATATATATATATATATATATATATAGATAGATAGATATATATATATATATAGATATATAAACAATGGGAGATGATCAAGCTTTTATCAACGTTAAGTTCAATACTATATTGATAAGTACCTTTATCGTTAAATTCATATATATATATATATATATATATATATATATATATATATATATATGTACTGTATATCTATTATATATATATATATATATATATATGTTTGTAATAGACCATAATTTTTACAATATTCTATAAAACGGCCATTCGGTAGAATTTATAGATTATTGTAAATATATATATATATATATATACATATATATATATTGTATATCTGGTATATGTATAAATTATATACATACAATATATTACATATATACGAACGCATTGTTACACGCAAATAAACATTTAAACTGTTGCATAGGTTTGCTGATGTATACACAACACAGAGCACACAGTGGTGAATGTTGACATTATCATACTTTCATAAAGACGCACATTTGTTTGTCGCCCAGGCAAATTGTGTATCACATCGTTTGAATTTTGCTCGTTCCACTGACTGACTAAACCACTATTGAACGTTTGAATCAATTTTTCCAATTAAACGATCATTACCTTCATTTGCCACTTTAATTAGAGCCTTACCACCGAATTTTTTTCTTGTACCGTCAAGGATTTTTTTGTAAACTACCAGTGAAAATAATAATTTTTTGAATGTACATATTTATAATAATAAAACATTTACAATATGATTTCGCTCAATTATAATTCTACATTAGATCTTTGTATGAATAGCTAGCAACAGCAAAATCATCAATCAAAAGATATTCATTAGAAACTTTGCTGAGACTAAGTTGGGTTCCCATTCCCATATAAATTTTTAAAATTGAAATAGTAAATGAAGTTGCCGGCGAAATTTTTGTCACATTCAACAAACATTTATTCAACCAAAATTTTTCATTTCGATTTTTCCATTTAATTTTTTGTCGTAGAAATGTATGTTACAGTTGCGATGTATCATTGTTTGTGTTGCTCTGCTGGTGTTTGTGTTCACACTGAACGAGCGCGGGACCATTGGGCGTTGTGTGTACGTGCGTCGCCTTGGAAACATGCTGTTCCTTGCTGAAATTGCAAGGAACATTTTTGCAAAATTTACATTTAACATAGTTCGATTAACATAATTCACACATTTCGAATGAAGTTATGTCGATTCAAATAATATCGTTGACAAATCGTCGTTGTTCGTGATAATAATATTATTGCATTACAATTAACGCTTAACAAAAATTAAACAACTCCAAAAATATAATACACAACAAATATAGATTTATAGTTATGGCTTGAACATTTAAATATATTATATCTTATGACCACATAATTTTCTAAGAAAATTAAATTTTCTACAAAATAATGCCTGAATTTAACAATTCGATTTTAAACAAATTAAGCTTATTATATTTGAAATTTTCAACAAACCTGACTTAGCAAAAATATGAAGCTCGTTCGAATGTTCAGCATTTGGCGGATTTGTTTCTAAATTTCAAATTCGTAATAGCAGACAATAATAATAATTCTTAATATTTACGTGTGCAGCAAGTAAAAATAAAAATTTCCAACATCTCACCTCTCGATGGTAAGATGGATAGATGAATGGATGAACGGATGGATGGAAGGATGAATAGATGGAGGATGGATGGATGGATAGATGGATGGATAGATGGATGGAAAAATGAATGGAAGGATGGATGGATGAGAGGTGAATAGAAGATGGATTGATGAACGGATAGATAGAAGGAATATATTTCACTCAAGACCCGGCAAAATATATCTGGAAGCAAATTGTAACATTCGTAATTATAACTTACAACAATGTTGCAGCCACCAAAGTTTACATGTTACCATCAATGTTCTTCTTGTTGTTTTTGTTCAGAATTTCGAGTTTTGTTGTGATTTCACTGATTTTTGATGTTGAAAATGTTAATGTTTCATAACTTCGCTGCAGACGGTCGTCGACGCTGATGAGGCTTACATTTTTATCCAACGTTTGCTTGAAGCAAAAATTTTAATGAGTGATTGTTTATAAGTTTATAGAAATAATGACATCAATTACGAAAAACAGAAATGATCAATTTTTTCAACTTGTTGTCAAATGTTACAGAAGTCACAAAATAAAGTTTACCGTATCTTATTGTGTATGTTATTAGATGTTATTAATGCTAATGTGTGTGTTATTGAATGTTGTTAAATACTGCTGGTTACAAAGCCGACAAACAGCCAAATGAATTTTTTGTGTTTCGTTGAATGATGCAGCGCAATGTCTCTCGAACACGCGCACCAACACGTCGAACTGCTAACAGAAATATACGAGTCTCCACAAATATGCTAAATTGTTTCGCGCGGCATTTTCTATTGTTCGCATTTGTAATTATATGCATGTATCTGGCAATAAAGCGTTATTGCTTAATTTTCAAATAGTATTTAGATTTCTGTAAATCTGAACTGCCACAAAGTAGGATTGTAAGCATATTTTACGCTGAGATGATGATGAGGGAGAATATTTTCAAATAAGTGAAACAACTTTTTTGTCTTCTTGTGCCCAATATAAGGTGCAGTCACGAATGACGACACGCAAACGTGACTTTGTACAGAGCAACCAAGATAACATACAGTTATAATGACAAACTTTTATACAATTCTCCAAAAAACATAGACGACGCTAACATGCTCAGTGTAAATTTTCCATTCTCATTAAAATTTATATGTTGTTTGAGCCACGCATATTATATATATATATATATATATATATATATATATATATATATATATATATATATATATATATATATATCGTAACACCAATATACGGATGTTATTGACGCGCACAGTCGTCAATAGAGCATTGGGGCATTTAAATTCCTATATTACATGATTACTCTTCAACGAAGAATCATCGTCTTTAGAAGTGCAGATGTTCTTTAGGACCAATTTTGATGTCTTGAGATAATTGTAGAATATCCTGAGTTATATATATATATATATATATATATATATATATTACAATATTCTATAAATTCTACCGAATGTTTGGCGTTAATATGTTTGTAGTTCAGAAATAATTATTTTCCATTTTTTAAAAATATAATTCTAAACTTTTCAAACTTCTAAACTTTATTGATAAGAAAAAATTTTGAGTATCAATTACCCATCTGGCGTACCAAAACTTATAAAAACAGTTCTATACCTTTCGGTGCTAAAGTTTAGAATAATTTACCATCAAATTTAATTCGATCTAATTTGAAAATATTTGCTAAAGACATTAGACAAATTTATTAGAAGGTTACTTTGACATTTGTTTAAAATAATGATAAATAATAATGGAATATGATTGTACCACTTGGATATTGTATGTGTATATGTGTGTATTTATATATGTATTCGTATGTGTGTGTGCAGATGCGAATATATACATATGTGTTTGGTGAGTGTGTGTTATTCGAGTGTAAAAGTGTGTGTGTATGTATCACATTGTAACTTTAATTGTCAATTAAGTTTAATAAATACACATATGTAAAATAATCTAATTGATTTACCATTAATTTGTGAGTAATGAAAACTTTCATTTTTATTTTACGTCAGTATATTCTGGATAATTTATTTATTTTAATTTTACGTTATCCTTATGATCATGCTAATCTTGTCCAGAGTGGCCCACTACAAGATCTTATTTTCTTTTTCCGGGTCTCCCGATCACAAAGTTTGGTTGTTTTTGTTTGGATCAAAATATTTGAATTTGAATATATTGTAATGCTACAATGGTTACTGAACGAACAATATGTATGTTCCCGGGGAAATTCTTTCTGTTTCTTTGAACTCGCTGGCTCAACGTTAAAAAACTCAAAATTGTTCATCTATATAAAATAATGAAAAGTGACTTAGGTGTGTTAAGCATTAGAATTCAAATGTTAAAAAAGTGTAATAATTAAAATTGAAAGAGAACGATTCACCCAGTTTTGTAAAAGTTTTATTAAAGTAATAATAATCAAAAAATGTTTAAAATTGTCAAAAAGCATGTAAAATGTAAGCCAGTCTTTGTTTCTCTCTTGCCACGTTCCTATAAACCATGAGACCACACTCCTAGGAGAATGCACCTCAGTCTCTCAGTCTTTTGATTAATCATACATTACATCATCTTATACTAAGCTGTTTTATAAATGTGATATGTACTACATAATTACTGCAAATTTGCTGCCTCGTTCTACAGTACGTTTATATAACTATCATTATCATATTATAACTATCATTATCATTACTTTCTATCATTTTTTAACTTATCTTAACTTATATCTATATATGACCTATAAACATGCTTATACCTACTAACCTAAATTATCATCCTACGTAATGATATAAAAGTAAATATTTCAATGCGAGTTAGAATTAAAGAGCCTGATGAAAAAAATGTGAACTGGTGATGACTTCTAACAAGTAGTGAATGCTGTAAAGATGTATATAAAAGCTGGGATGGCAGCAAGTAGTCTGACAGTAAGCTCTCAATTACCTCTAATACAAACTTTGTGATATAGAGGCAAGCTTACAGAACGTAATTGGAAAAAGGATTAAAATTCTCGGCGTGTTGCAATGCAAAGCAACAGGCTGAGGGAACAGATTGTAAAACAGATGCACTGCACGCTCACTTACAGGTTGCAGTCTCAGTTTGTAAGTACGCCAATAGTAGTGGTTTGCAGGTCAGGTAGAGTAGCAAGGATATTTACAAGTTTAGCAAAAGTTTAAGTTTACGAAAGGTGAACAGGTTACAGTAAAGATTAGCTCCAAACGCATTCATCGAATGATTTGTGATTCAGGTTACAGAGAAAGTTTACCAATGTTCATCAATCCCTCAGTGTACATCAGTTCTTCAGCGCTCCTCATTGTTTATTAATGTTCATCAGTGTGCATTAGTGTACTTCATTGTTCATAAGTATACATCAGTGTTCATCGGTGTTCATCAGGTCAACACAAGAACAACGGTACATCCCATTTCATTAACAATTAATTAAATCGTATTAATTAACAAAACGTTAATTAAATCTTAATAATTAGCAAAAAAAAAACAAATAATGATAATATTATTAACAACAATAATAACTATAATATTAAATAGAAAAATGTTAATAAAAATTACCGTCTATCCCGTTTGATTTAGTGTGTGACATTTTAATTGTTCAGTGTAATATAAATATATCACTATTAAATTTGTCAAAAGTTAATTTATACTACTGGGTTTTAGTTATTATTAAATAAATAAATAAATATTAAAAACAATTAGTCTTGATGGAAGACCTGTCCATACCTTCGGCATGAAGGGCGAAACATCATTCAGCCGGTGTATTTCAACCAAGAGGTTGTCTTTTTCTTTTCCGTCACCACGTCTGATTCGATGTTTGTTGGTGAGGATATCAAATTCACTAAGAATAAGGTGCACATGACAGCAAAATTATTTTTATTAGATATTCGAGATATTCGGAATAGTTGGTTACGGAAATGAAGGGTTCATTGCAGCACCATGACAGACTTGAGTTACCAAACCCCTTTTTCTGGAAATACATCTCTTCCTTTAACAGCTCTCTTGTTCTTCCTCTTTTAATGAATTTTGCTGAGTCATAATTTTAATCAAATATACAAATTTAACGGTTTTTTATATTCATCTTCAAATTGTTTGTCCCAACGAAAAAAATTTTTTTAATTTTTTTTCTCAACTTATTGTTCTTTTTTTTTGCAAAATTTTAGGTATTTCAATTTGGTTAAAACTTTGTCCACTTATTCAAGTATATGTAAACCGTTTGAAATCCTCGTTCTACTCAATAAACATTTTTGAACCTGAAAAACTTTAACGAATAATTTTTTCAGCAATTCTAATCCTATTATTACCATTTAACAGTGGCGGATCCAGTATTTTACGGCGAGGCCGTCGATTGACAAAATGACTCATTTTTAGCTTCCTCCTTTTTAATTACTTTATTTCATTTATTATTTCAATGTTACAACCAAAATTATATTGTTCTATTAAACAATAGTTATTAATATTTTTCTTCTGGTTTGACGGAAAATGCATCCCTGTTACTGCCCATTAAGTCATTCGTCACTACCATCAAATTTGCAAAATAGTACATTATGTGATTAAATGACTTAAAAAATGTCATGAACTTTCTCTTCTTTTATATTGTTCGTTGGGGATTTCCGCCGCAATTTAAGTGTATTATTTTTAGCAAAATGTAAAAAACGCGTACAACTTATTTTATTGTAAAAGTTTATGATTAATATCATAAGTCAAAATCAAATGTTAACATTAAAGCAAATCAAAAGTGAATAAAAAAAAACTTTCATCGATAACCTTTACAATTTGACAATTTGAAAGTATAAAATTATAAAAAGTTTAGGCACACATCAGTCTAACAACATCTGAAAAAAATAAAATAATTAAATGGTTGAGTTTCTCAAAAATAAAAATAGACTTCGATTGTAAAATGATTAAACTATATATCATTTTGATGCATAAATCTTAGTTAGCATAACTGTCAGCTACATGAAGTGATATGCTTGGAATAGAAGGGCATGGATATATATAATATGGATATGCGGAGGCGTTATATATATACATTGTTCATATATATTTAACATCAAGGTCAATCAACACAAATATTTGTTGAAAAGTAAATTTTAATTAAAGTAAACAATCAGTTTTTAGCCGGTTGCTTAGCGATTATCGTTCTGGTTGCTTTTTTTGTCAATTTATTGACATTTAATTAAAAAATTTTTTTATAATAAGACGTTTGATCGTAAAAAATCAATAAAATGTCAACTACTACAAAAAATGTTTAATGTTTACGCGTTTAATTCCATAGAACTAAGCAAAATTATTAGGCAGGTAACAATTATTATGCCATATCCATTATATCCATGGTGCAGGGGACTAAATAAAGTATTTTCATTGTTAATTTATTATTGGTTAAGAAAATTTTAAATATTTAACATTTTTGCATATAATTATTAATTACGATTTATTATTAAATTTAAACATAGATATTGAAATTTATAATAAACCCTATTTAATATTTATTAGCAAAAGTGTTAAATAATTAGCATGTTCATAACATATATTAATTAACAATACAAATATTCAGTCCATTAAAAAGGAACAGTTGATATTTAGTACTCATTTATGGTTAATGATGGGGTACTTGTACTGAGTATTTGTACTTAAGTAGTAATCAATAACGGGAAAAGGCAGAAACAATGCGGAGAATCAGATAAACTCGAACAAGTAGACCGGTTTGTGTATCTTGGCAGTCTTATAACCTGTGACAACAACTGCACCAAAGAAATGGACAGAAGGATAGCAATAGCCCATGGAATGTTCGCATCATTGAAGGAAATATGGAAAAGTGGAAATATATCTATAAAAACAAAGTTGAGAATGATAGAATCTTGCGTTTTTCCAAGCTTGCTCTATGCATGTGAGACATGGACAATAAAGAAAAGAGACAAAGACAGATTGGAAGCGTTTTTGAAATGAAGTGTTACCGAAATTTGTTGGGAATCAGTTGGAGGCAGAAAGTAAAGAATGAAACCATCAGAAATCAACTTGGAATTCAGAAAAGTGTATATGACAAAGTCAGAGAAAGAAAATTGGGATTTTCGGACACATTTGTAGAATGAGAGAAGACAGATTGATTAAGATGGTACTAACGAGGAAAAGAGATTAAAAAAAATGGTAGACCTGTAAAGAAATGTTTAGATGACATTACTGAATGGACTGGTGTTGATATTCTGAATTCAATAAAACTGGCCAAAGATAGAAAAGGTTTTTGGAAAAAAAAAGGAAAAAATAAATGTAAAAAGCATGCTTAGATGTACACCATCGGCCTCGACGGTCCCTCGATGGACAAAGGAGGATCGTTGATTGATTGATTGAGTAATCAATTATCAATTTTAAATACTTGTACTTGACACTCATGGATATATATAATATTCATTATAATATAATCTAATGTAATATAATATAATAAAATAAAATACAATACAATATAATATAATATAATACGATATAATATAATATAATACAATATAATATTATATCCCCGTTGACACCTATTATAACCAAAATTTAAAGTTGCAAATTCGTCGCAAGCACAATGAAGAAAAGTAGAATTTTTAAGAATATCAATTTAAAATAGAAATATTGGTATTTTAAAAAACTTTTTCAAAAATAGGGTAAATCAGACAAAAAGATAATCAAGTTATAAAATATTTTATTTTATTTCGGAGGAGTTTGAACGATTTACAAAAAATTCATCATGGAAAATTCATCGTGGGAAAATTCATCGTGGGGTATAATTCATAGTGGATAACTCATTGTGGTATTTGTATAAGGTATTGAGGCCAGGAGCGGAAATATTCGTAAGATCGTTTAATTATTAATTAATTAATAATCGAAATAGAACCCGAATTCGTTTATTTAGATTATCGTTGATAGTTGAAAGTGACCAGCTGCGGTAGGTTCTCCTATAGTGTAATATTATACTAATTGCTAGCTATCGTTTAATCGTTAAAATGCCGAAATCTACTTACTACTCGGCCTAGTTCGTCAATTAATTGCCGAAATTGATTCATTATTCAGCTTAATTAAGTAATTTATCGATTAACTGGTACAGTTGTTGGTGTTGTGTTCGATTCCTGACCTTCGTTAATACTGTCGTTCAGTCAACAATCTATTAATGAATGTTCGAAAATAATTCACATTTCGACTACGTGGCCATCAAGATTTCGTGATTTCGTTTTACCAACGAATCACAGCCGAAATTAACTATATATTATATTATATATAAATATATAAATATATATATTTATATATATATTTATATATATATATATATATATATATGTATGTGTGTGTGTGTGTGTATTTATAATGTACAACATTCATGGGGTGTGTAATTGCAAAAACTGTAACTTCAAATTAGCCTTCAAATTATTAATGTTAATATGTTTTTACAAGTTTGATCAGGACTTACGTATGTGCTAATAAAGTATAAAGAACTTCGTGTGTGACTGATGGCCCGTGTTTGTGGGATTCGCTTGATGACATTGTTCAGTGATATTTCTCACATTTCTTCCTCCGGTATTACATTTTTTATTCATTTGGTATTTTTTTTACAATGAATTTTACCCCACGATGAATTTTCCGGACACCAGTTTGAACCATAAACCTCAATGTTACGTCAATGTTTGTTTGATAGTATATGCTCACTAAAATTGATTAACGGATTAATTCAATTTGTGTGATCGGAATGCATTAGAACAAGGTTTGAGAAAAAATTTAGGCAAGCTTAAGAAGTCTTAGTCACAAGTTATAATACAAAATGAAACGTTGCATAAATCTAGTTCGACCATGGCTCAGGCCGGGTTTGTTTTCTAAATCCATCTCAATCCGGCTTCGGGTGGATTTTAAAAAGTCAACCCCACTTGATGAAAAGTACTTAAAAACATCTCTGTTTAGGGTGTCTATTCATGTAGAGATGTTAAATTTTTTATAACCTATTCATAACCATACAAAACTTATCATGGCTTGCTTGGAAAATAGCAATTTTAATTTTCTGACTTTTCAGGATGCATAAACAACTTGCTCATTCGACCATTAATATTTAATATGCAGTCAGATCAAAATGTGTTTTCGAATACGCCTCATAGAAACCTTACTATAAACATTCTCACATCTATTGAGGATCAAGTGCCAGTTGGCAAAAACTGTAAAATCTACTACTCCTCTATCTAATCTCAAAAGTGTTCTTCATAATTTATCTCTAATATAGCTTTTACTTCAAATATCGCTTGGTCTGACTCTATGTGTCTTAAACTTTATCTTTCTAAATTTGAATTAATTTGCTTTATTAAATCTAAACGCTCTGTTATTATTCTTTCCATTATCTTAACTGATTCTAAAACTCTTTATCTTTTGATTCAAGCATGTCTCTTTCCAGATTAATAATGTTGCTAGAAATTTTTACTTTCATCTATGTAGAATAAAAAACTTTTGCCTTTTCTTGACGATCCTACTCTTCACTTTCTTGTTACTTCATTAGTTTTGTCTAGGATTGATTATTGTAACTCGCTCTGCCATGATCTTCCTGATTCTACACTCTATCCTTTAAATAAAACTTTTAACTCGGCTGCTGATCTAGTTGCTCGTGCCCCTTTCTTTTCTCATATATCTCCATATCTTGTTTTCTTTCATTGGCTACCTATAAAATATAGAATAATTTTTAAAATTTCCACATTTATGTATAAGTCTCAATCTAAATTATTTCATAAGTACTTCTCAGATATATTAATTGAACCTAAACGTCCTAATTTACGATCGTCTTCTTGTTCTCACTTTTTCTTAACTCGTGTTAAACAATCTTCTGCATTTGCTTTTTATGGCCCTTTTCTCTGGAACTTTCTACCTCCTTCTCTGACTACTTCTCCATCACTTACGAAGTTCAGAGCGAATCTCAAGACCCATCTGTTTGCCATATTCATTAAGGAGCGCTGTTGAACATCGCGGAAATAGCGCTTTATAAACTAACTGATTGATTGATTGATTGACTATGGCTTTATAAATTTAGCTTATCAATGAAAAATTTACGTTAACTAAAAGATCAGATTGTCTATTGACCAGATAACCATAAGTTTACATTTAAAACATGTTACCGATCCAATTGAAGCACTCAAATGTAATACTTCTAACCTTCATAATTGATTTGACCATCTTTATCAACATCAATCTCCCTGATCATCTCATCAACTTCTTTATCCAGTAACTTCTCACCGATGTTCGTCATCACATGCCTCAATTCTGCTGCCGATATAACACCTGCCACAAATGTTAATCTTTTAATGTCATCTAACTGTGTACAGAGATTGATTGAAAAAACACAAAATTACTAAAAAAACAATAAATTAAGAAAAAATTAAATTGCCTTAATTTTTAATTGATAATGGAAGAACACGCAAATTTCCATTGAAAAGATACCTCACCTGTGTTGTCCCTGTCAAAAACTCTGAAGGCGTCTCTGATCTCCTCCTCCTTGTTGCGGGGGTCGCTCGAAAACCTAGACATCACTTGCACCAACTCAGACAGGCTGAATGAATTTTTTCCTGCCAACAAATTAATTAGTCGGATTTATTAATATTATTATAACACTTCGTATTATTACTTTATTATTATTATTATTTATTATTATTATTATTATTACCAGAATTATTATCACTGGTATTATTACCATGGTTATTGATGTTGCATATCATTGCATATTGATGACCCAATCTTACATGTCTGGCAGATCTTCATTAGACAAGGTGCATTAACATTTTATCATGTTACACATAGGATTGAAACATATTTTGACAGGGGGACTAAAATTTTGAAAATGTTCAAATTTTCATGGGGAGCCAAAATTTGTAGTAGTGTGGCTGAATAGAGAATATTTATATGAAACATAAAAATGCAATTAATTGCCTTCACTGACTGATTATATTTTTAATGATTTCTTGAACTTCTGCTTCTGTTGGGTTCTGTCCGAGTGACCTGATGACTGTACCAAGCTCCTGGCATGATATCTGACCATCTGCATCTTTGTCAAACAGTGTGAAGCACTCTTTGATTTCTAGCGAGTAATAAATGATGAAATGATAATATAACAATATTAATTATAAAAACATTTAATTGGTCAGTTACCTAATGAATTTATTACAGATTTACAATGATGCCCAAGATTTAAACTTTATCACATTGAAATTCCTCATTAACATATTAATTTTTTTTTTATTTAACATTCTTAATAAAGACAGTTTATTTTCTAAAACGTTTTATTTAATAACAAAATGGTCAAATTACAAAAAAAAGCTCTCAAGTTTGAAAAACCTATTATCTATGAGCTTAAGATTAATGAAGCAAAATATAGTGTAAGACAAACCGTTTTGATCTCTTGAACCCTAAAGATTAATAATTAAACATTATTTATTTAGAAATAATATTTATACCAAATATTTATTTCAATTTCACCAATGGCAAAATTTAACTTTTTTGACCACATTACACTGTAGTTAAACACTATCTTGGGGTCGAAGTTAGAAAAACAGTATTTAATTATTTGTGGATGTTTACAAATTATAATACATAAAAATATACATACATAAACAATTACAGATATAAATGGTATATTTGATGTATTAAAACTTAAGAATGTGTTTATTAATACAGTAGGTAGCCACAAAACTGAATTTTAGTATGATGAAATCATTATAAAAAAACTGTTACTATTGTTTTGTTGTTATTAATATTTTATAAAAAAAAATATCTAACTCTAATTTAATTTAACCTTGTTGTCATTCTACAAAGTAAAGTATATAATACATTTGTAAAAATTTGAAAAACGTAATTTTTAATTAATATTAAAAATTCACCTACCATGTTCTTAGCTTGTAAAGTTAATGCTGATGACTGTCAAATGATCTTAAGAGGAAGTTATGTTGAGATGTATGTATGTCGTTTATCAGGTTGTAGAGCAGAGTGACAGTCCTAATTACAATAATTAGAAATTATAACTACGTCACAGTACAATAGAGTAGATAGAATTAGAAAAGCAATAGAATGGATGAATTGAATACAGAATAGTCATTCAATAGAATTCGTCAATACAGAATGCTATCGAATAGTCGTTAATCAGAATTTATTATAATTATTTATAGAATAGACCAAAAAGAGAAAATTTAAAATCCCAGCAGCAATTTTAATAATAATAAGCAATTAACAAGTGGGCTGAAAACTCAACCAAGCAGGAGGATGTTCTTACTTAGCTAGGATTTGTAATCAGGTTTGGCCGTTTGAGCTGATGTCCCCCAGAGAACTCGACAGCGTTCCGACGCTATGAAACAGATTCGTGATTTTGCATTCAATACAATTTACACACCTTTCAGGTGTGAACGGTGCGTTTTGTAATTTGTTTGTGTATTAAAGCGCTCACTTATTACTTTAGAATGAACCGCCTCGTAAATTGTTAAAGTCAAACACAGAAATTTACAAAAATCAGTTATTATTTATTAAAATTGAAAATGAAACACATTAAAAGAGAAAGCGAGAAGAACGACAAAATGTACAAGCTTAACGACATGAAGTAATTGAGATTATATAAAAAAAACGAACATGGATGACACCTTGGTTAATTAAATCGTTACATGGCTATCTGATATTTGTAACATCGGAACTGGAAACAAATTTGCACAGTTTCAAACAAATGTGTCCATTGCAAAATTAAAAATCAAGTGAAAATAGACATTTGATACTAATCTTAACTACAATTTTTATTGACAAACATTTTTATAACTTAAAATACCAATATATATATATATATATATATATATATATATATATATATATATATATATATATATATATATATATATATATATATATATATATATAATAAATAAATTGATATAGGTAAACATTTACAATTGTTGAAAGCTAAGAAAATTTGAGTGATTTAAAAAAGTTGCGTGGACGAGTAACACAAAAATCAGCGAAATGGAATTTTTCAACTACTTTCAACATCAGTGAATAAATTATAAAACGGAAATTTATTATAAAATTAATCTTCGAAATGGAAAATCAGTTTAGAAAACTCAATTAATGTAGAAAATTTAAAAAATCATGAATGTGGCCATTTAGGACAAAGAATATAACTTAACTCATAAAAAACAAACGAATAAAACACGAATAATACGACATGTGTGATATTTTTGATAGCATTGTTAACATTAATATTACTCAGACTTTTTTCCATCTCAACATTAGCATGACTTTTAAACATGGTCTAATAAAGAATATAAACTTTAGTAGTTTGCTTGTTATCATCAAACAAATATGCGCATGGGCCGACATATTTTTTTAGTCTGTTGATATCAGGAAGTTTTAGTGAAAGTTTGAAGTAGGTAGTGGTTAATTAAAATTACCAACAAATTTTTTTTGTTTCATTTTGTGTGAAAATTATAATAAAATAGACGTTAAAGTTGCGAGGACAACAGAAGAATGTTTTCCTGCTCAATTGGGAAAAAAACAAGAGAATAAACGGGTTAAGATGATTTAGGACAGAGGTATTAAACACTCTATCGTAAACTTACATATGACTTAAATTTCAATCATAATGTACAATATTTTGAAACCACTTCTTAGTAGCCACATTGATTTGATGCAATTTAAATGTTTCTCCACACAACACGCTAGGTAAAGACCATTAGACCTCCGCACACAAAGCACGCACACACAAAGCATGCGCATGCACGCACACACACAAACACACACACACAGATATATATATATATATATATATATATATATATATATATATATATTACAGTTGAGTTACAAAATTACAAGTTGCAAAAACTACGTTGTGTTAAAAACTACTTAATTTCCAAATGGGCAGCAATTTTCAACAACGTTTGCATCAATGAAAACCTACTAATTTCATATATATATATATATATATATATATATATATATATATATATATATATATATATATATATATATATATGAGCAAGATGAATTGAAAAATTTAACAGCTGACAAAAAAACAATGGAAAACGCAATGAATGAACGTGGACGGAAAATAAATAAAACTGATCATAACAATCTTTCAACGAGAAAAAGAAGCTTCAAATCATATAAAAAATAGTAAACGAATGTCCGTAACAGGTTCTCTCTTCTTCATGTTACTCTTACGAAACAAGTTTTTCAAAATATTGAAACGTTTTGAAAGCAGAACGGAAATATTGGCGGAACCTGTTATGCAGCAATTGCGACTGGCATGTAATGTTGCAAAATGTTATCAGGGTATGATTGTAGAGGCTGCAAAATATTATTACATTGTGGTGGTTAATGTTATGAAATATTATTACATTACAGTGGTCAATGCTATTAAATATTATTACAAATTTAAATTGAGCAAGAGAAAAAGTCACAGTGCTAAAAAAATTTAAAAATTCCAACAAAATCCAGTTAAATCACACAAAAACATTATAATGATGAAAAAAATGACATCTGGAAAAAGACATGAAAGTTGTTTCTGGCCGCCTGTCCAGTTTCCATGTTCACAAAAAATATCGTACAAATTGAAAATCACAATGACAACAAAATTAAATAAAAGTTCATTAAATAAAAATTACATTGCGTCAAAATGATAAAAAATGTGTATAATAAAACATGAAATCTACATTTTCTGATGCAAAAAGTTTGTAGACGTGACACCAACATGCCAACATCATCTTTATTGCCGGTAGTGCTTGCGTTTATCTGTGCACGTGATCATCAAAACCATGTGCACATGATCATCATTAGCTGCACGTGACCCTAATCAGGTGCATGTGACCATAATCAGGTGCACGTGATCATCATCAGGCGCAGCAGGTTGTCATCAATGACACTTGATCGACAACACAAAACTTCTTGCGACTCTTTACAAGCGCGCATCGTACGTGCATGGAAGGCTTAAACATCAAGCAATCAAATGAAAAACAGGAGGTGATGATGGAGGCGAGTTTGAAGTCGGCGAGAAACCGTCGCGCTAGAAATTATATAAAATTCATAGGAACATTTTATTTTAATTGCGTTGATATTTGCTGATCCTTGTATAATTCAGGTATTTCATCAGTATTATTATACTTATTATAATATAATAGATATTATAATTATTTATGACCATAACAATAACCACACATACACAAATACCAACATAAACACATGTAAATGCCTTGATGATAAATATTAAAACACACAAACACGTATATAAACATGTGTATCTATATATATATATATATATGTTTATATATATATATATATATATATATATATATATACACAAAACAAAAAACAAATGTATATTTTTATATGCTCATCTCATCAATTTATAAGTTTTCCTAATAGGGATCCACTTTTTGAACTTTGTGCAATGTTGAATGTTCAGTGGTTGAATGGAAGGATATATGATGCTATAGTTCTTTTTACGAAAGTCGATGGTGCGAACCCCAGAGAAGTGTGTGAAGAGCACATGCATGGCCACATGCATGATGGGCCCTTATTAAATGCAGGCTTGTAATAATGAATGGTGGTTTTTCATTAGCATAGAGATTTGCATACACCAGACCGAACATGCATATGTAACATTGGGTACTTGTATTTTGGTCCAACAAATGTTCATGTTGAAGTCAGCAACACGACAGATGCACAAAATCCAACATTTTTAATGCAGCAGTATTAGAGCAAGACATCCAATCTGAATTTGCCTCTTGCAGTTTAAACTTTCACAACAAAGGAGTTCAACTTCATCATTTTTCATCATTAATCTCTTTACAAACTTATTATTTCAGTTTCAAAATAGTCTATGTTGTTAGATAAATTATCCTATATATTTTATCAACATTATATATATATATATATATATATATATATATATATATATATATATATATATATATATATGCAAATTTCATTGAAATTGTTTGCCCATATTGCATTAATTAACTTCTTTATAAGACATTCAACGAGGCGGTATTGTTTGAGTTCATATTTATCTAAAACTGGAATAAAGCTAACAGCGCTGTTTCGGCGTAATGCCATCTTCAGAGCCTAAATATTGTTTAAACATATAATTTAATTAAAGTAAATGCCTAATGTAAAATGTGAAAATATAGAAAATAAAATATGTATTAAATTGTGAAATAAATTAACCTTGTTGTAAATATCATAATAACTAAAGTTTATGTAGATTATATAAATAAAATAATGTAATTTAAATAAAATGTTTAGTAAAATAATTAAAATATAGAAATTTTATAAAAGTTTTAACATGGTTGAGAAACGTTAGTGAAAACTAATTACGAATGACATGTGCGCCAGATATATAATATTGCTGTGTATGCGTTGTGAATACAACTATTGCGGTTGAATATGTGTGATACGAGTTTCCACATCAGACCTACGGATACATAGTTAAATATCAATACATATATGTACATGCAAGATACATATCTATGTATAGATCAAGTATTAGGTATCACATTATA
>NW_008705330.1:898996-900595 GCF_000326865.2 Helobdella robusta | reverse complement strand
TGGCGCACATGTCATTCGTAATTAGTTTTCACTAACGTTTCTCAACCATGTTAAAACTTTTATAAAATTTCTATATTTTAATTATTTTACTAAACATTTTATTTAAATTACATTATTTTATTTATATAATCTACATAAACTTTAGTTATTATGATATTTACAACAAGGTTAATTTATTTCACAATTTAATACATATTTTATTTTCTATATTTTCACATTTTACATTAGGCATTTACTTTAATTAAATTATATGTTTAAACAATATTTAGGCTCTGAAGATGGCATTACGCCGAAACAGCGCTGTTAGCTTTATTCCAGTTTTAGATAAATATGAACTCAAACAATACCGCCTCGTTGAATGTCTTATAAAGAAGTTAATTAATGCAAAATGGGCAAACAATTTCAATGAAATTTGCATTTCTGAAAACCTCGTTCCTAAATATATATATATATATATATATATATATATTAGATTAAGACTGTCAGAAATGCAATTATTGATGTATATATATGTGTGTGTTGGAAGCAGACCATATTTTATACAGTATTGTAAGAATTCCACCGAATTGTTGACATTAATCAATATAAAGTTTGTCTTTTCAACTTTTTTTACTAGAATTTTCAGGTAATTGTTCGATTTATAAAAAATAGAATTATTATCCAAATTCATCATGAAATTTAATGAAATAGTTGTTATCTAAATTCATCAGGCAGAAAGGCCTTATTTCGTTTAGTTTAGTTTGGTTTATTATAAGTTTCTTTAAACAAAGATAAGTTAGTTTTTTAGCAAAGTGTGTTACTTAGTTGGTGTCCTATTTTTTCTATTTTGTTGTTGTCATTTCTTCATTTTTATTGAAGTTAGTATTAAGGCGTCGAGTTGGTAATGATGTAATCACTTTTTGTTGGATTTTTATTTGGGGTTTATTGATATCGATTAGAACAGCTTATGCTTATTTTAGATGTATTGTGTTAGTGTTTTGATAAATTATTTTTGTGCTGTTGTCAAGAATTTAATGGGTTAGATTTGCATGTGTTAATTGTAAGTGAGATTGTAATCCGTCTTGATAGCGAAGTGGTCGTAACACCACAAATTAACAAATAAACATCCAACAAAGAATGATTACACCAACATCAATAACACTGAAGAACAAAAAAAAATGACAAAACATCAACTAAATGCTTTGCTTTGTTTAAAGAAACTATATTAACCAAACCTGCAGTGAAGATGATTTGTGCAAAATCAGAATAAGGCTTATCTGCATGACGAATTTGGATAACAACAGTTTTATTAAATTTCATGATGAACTTGAATAATAATTTTATTTTTAATAAATTGTACAATATCCAAAAAATTCTAGTAAGGAAAATTGAAAAAACAAACTTTAAATTGATCAATGCCAACTCGGCAGAATTCACAAAATTCATACAATACTATATATATATATATTTTTACAATATTCTATAAATTCTACCGAATGTTTGGCGTTAATATTTTGTAGTTCGTTTTTTCGATTTTTCTCACTAAAGTTTTTTGGTGAACGTTTAGTTTATTAAAATTCAAAATAAACTTATTTTTCGAATTCATGCTGCAAATAAGGC
>NW_008705330.1:862210-898461 GCF_000326865.2 Helobdella robusta | reverse complement strand
TTTTTTGATTTAATAAACTAAACGTTCACCAAAAAACTTTAGTGAGAAAAATCGAAAAAACGAACTACAAACATATTAACGCCAAACATTCGGTAGAATTTATAGAATATTGTAAAAATTATGGTCTATTACCAATATATATATATATATATATATATATATATATATATATATATATATATATATTATATATATATAATATGTAACTCTTAGGTTGGAGTGTTAATGTAACCATGCACTTTACATTGTAGGCAAACTCTGTTGTGAATAATTTTTTACGCAGTTACGGCTATAAATTTTCACTCAAACAATTCAGACAACAGTATTTAAATTTCCGCATACAAAAACCGCCGCGTACCTTCATAAGTGTACATCGGACACTAGTATGTAAAGAACAAAATTGTGCATTGCTAACTATCGAACAAATATAAATAAGGCTCTTAGCTTATTATTTGTACATGCAAAGCAATTATTTCATTTGTGTTAAATAGAAGAATAATCTAGAGTGAAAAAATCATAACCTAACATTTGAGATAAATTCATCCAGAGTATATTATTATTTTTCCGATTAACATTTATGGAAAACTGTAACGAATATTTTGAAGAGATGAAAACATAAGGAGCGAAAAATCATACATCTTGATGTCATTTCCTAAATGTGAAATAACGAATAAATAAAACTGGCAAATGACAATAAAAATGTTGATACACTTTTGCTGACAGCAAATGAAAAAATATTAAAATATTATTTTTCGTAATCTTGTTTTAGGACTTTGATATTCGGTCACAATTTCTTTAACATTTATTTCTTTGGTTTTCCTTTACGATCTAGAATGGAAAAGTGATAAAAAATGGATTAAAATAAATAAACTATCTATTTCAAAAAATGTAAAAATGGATGCAATAGTGTTTACAAATTTTGAAATTGGAACTAAAATCCGTATTTCCAAATAATATCGTCAGACAACTATTTAAATCATTTTTGCAAAAACTATTTCACAACTACGAACAAGAATTATTGTTAAAATATATTAAAATTCTGCATTTTTAAAGACAACGTACGTCATCTGGTTTAGTTTATTAACAGGAATTTAAAAAAATACAACATGCCGAATTGAGATTCGAAGTGGAAATAATCATATAAATTTGAAGTATTACAATTCAAATATTTAGGTGAATTTGTACGAATTTGATACCGTACTTATATTTGCTGCACAAAAAATAGGCTACTGTAATAAATTCCTCGGTGAATTGCTAGTTGAAATTTGGAATTGTGTGGTAGTGTTCACAATGATCGGGAAATCGCTAACGAATTTCTTCCTAAAAAGAACATTTTGGAATCAATATCGCATTTTTATTTTGTTAGTAGAATGTTGAAGTTAAAATGATTTCGGTTACCACTGTCGCCAAAATAAATGTCAAGAACAAATATATTCCCAGATGTATTAAGCACATGACCACAATTTGGGAGGCGATTGATAAAACTAGAAAAAAAACTAACTAATTAAGTTTGCGCGTAGTTGAATTGAGTTCCGTTTTTTGAAATTTAGTGAATATTTTTGGTAAAAGGAAGAAAAAGTAATTTCACGAAAAAAGTGAATCAAATCAAAAGTGTAATGAACAATGAAAGAAATAAATGTACTCAATAATGGGAAAATTGAAAAGTCCTCGTTTTTGTGAGAAACACACAAATAAGACCAAGTGTGAAAATTCAGTCGATAACTGCCAACACCGCTATCATTGTTGTACATGTATTTCATAACTCTATTTTATACTGATGCATGAAAATAATTTATACTATAAAAGCAAATGAATGCGATCAAATTGTTTATTCAGCAAGGGACTGGTCATAGGAAATGACCTGGTTTCACGAAATTAACAGGCCATAACACCTAGCTGAGAAAAAATTTCTTTTAGAGTTTTTGCCTAAAAACATAAATATCACTTGGTGGAGGCAGTCAAAAGGTATATTTTTGAGTCAGGTAAGCCGTTAAACGATAATGGCGATAATGACAAGAATAATTGAGTTTGCAAAGTTGAAATAGAAAAAGTAAACATTATGCCCATTGATGTAATGTAATATTAATGTTTAAACGAATATCATAATATCAAGTTGAAACCAGTAATAAAAGCCCAATATTATTATCATCATTATTTACATCGCGGAAATAGCGCTTAATTGATTGATTGAATTGATTTGAGCAAAGATCGTGTCGTTACCTTTTTCACGGCAGAAAAACTCCTACACAAAAGAAGTTAAGTAGTTTTATACACAAATCGTAGAATAAATTACTTTGATAATATCAGTAAAGATGACACAAAATCGAATGAAGAGCGAAACAAGAATTGAATGGACAAACCTCTATGAGCATGAGCATGCTTATCAGCCATGCCGCTGAGGTTGTCACTAATTTGTTTGATTGTCTTAGACTTTGTGTTGTGTTGCAGTTTGTTTACGTATCCTTTTGCTGGGGCTTTTGCTTGGTGTGGCAATTGTTGCTGTCTTTGATTGTAAGATGATTGCTGCTGTTGTTGGGATGATTGTTGCCGAGGAGACGATTGTTGATCCTGAGGTTGTGGATCGGTTGATGGCTGTTTGTTGTTATTGTTGTTATCTGTGGCATCACCGATTAGTGCGTGCTGTGATAACTGCGGTTTGTCAACTAAATTTCCTGATGTTATTGGAACGTGAATTGAAATTGAAGGAGGCGATCTCTCTAGAGTATCCACGTTGGATTCGACACTCGTCTCAACGATTTTAATATCAATAACGTTTTTATGGTTGCTGTTGTTGTTATTGCTATTATTACAGCGAATTGTTTGCTCCGTAATGTTGTGACACGTGCCAAATACTCCTAAAGTTGTTTTTTTATCAAGAAGGTAGTTGAAAAAAATCGGTAAATATTGAAAATACTATAAACAAACGTAACGCTACTTTATGTAAGAGATATTTTAGAAGTTCAGGAAAACTAACAAAGAGGTGGAAAACTTGTCAACATTTGGATTACAGAAAAATAGTTACATATCTGTAGATGTTTTTTTTTGTCAAAAGAACAACAGTGATGCAATAAAAAGTAATGCATTTTTAGTGAAAAACAACTTTTTATCAACTCTTCTAACAAACATTGTAGGAAGAGTTGCTCGTTTTAAGCTAAGCAATGGTTGTATAACAATATTTTGTTAATTGCCATTCTGAATGACAATGCACATAACGATGGAGACAGAAATGAAAACATTAATAAAGACGGCTTTACAAATTTTTACCTTCAGTGTTGATAGGTGTCTCTTGATCGTCGTCATCATCACGAGTGGAAAATTGCTCATCCTTACTCCTGCCTGCAATGATGTGTATCCTGTCTGAATGGCCGTTCTCCTCACATGACCTCTCCTGCTCCTCGATGACCGGAGTCAACAAGTCATCGTACAGGGTCACGTCGTTCTCTATGGTAATCAATGTTTGTTCTCATCATTAAACCACTTCAATAACAAACATTATAATCACAAATAACGATCCGGAGCCGAATAAAAAATTATGAATAATAATTGAATAAAACAATTATTATTTAACACTCGTTAAAAAAATCAGAAATAACTTTTTTATTAAAAACACTGAAAATGTTTAATTTTTCACTCGCTAGTTGCAAATGATTTTAAAAACATCTCAAACATTCAGAAGTTCGCTTTACGTAATCAATACGTACTCCTTGCTGATTGCTAAATAGTTCTCGGCAGATCATTCTAAATTTTTAAGAAATTTTGAAAAATGGATCCATGCATGTCACGCTATCATTACACACAAAAAAGATAATTTCTTTGCCGGAGTAAACATTAATTAAATTAATTATTTACTTATTTATTCATTTTATTAAATTAACTCCATTGACAATACATTAAAGATACATTAGTTAGAAAAGCAC
Organism: Helobdella robusta; assembly: GCF_000326865.2. Lineage (NCBI taxonomy): Eukaryota > Metazoa > Annelida > Clitellata > Rhynchobdellida > Glossiphoniidae > Helobdella > Helobdella robusta. Next base: position 894,544 of record NW_008705330.1, on the reverse strand, counting down.
TCTAAACCACGACCACCCTGAAATCTTCAGCTTGATGACAAAATGTGAATATATAAAAAAAAGAATAAGTATCAATAAAATTTGTAAAATTAGTTTAAAACATGCCAAAAATTTCATTTAGCAGTATTGCCAGTGTCTTTTTTCATTAGCAAATTATAAAATGTTGCACAGCACGAAAAATATAATATAGATGATTAATTAATTTTTAAACAAAAATATATTAAGAATAATTTTTTCATCATATACTGGAAATAATAAGGAAAATAAATATAACAGGAGTAATAAAAACTATACTACTACTACTACTACTACTACTACTACTACTACTACTACTACTACTACTACTACTACCTCTACCACTACCGCTAACACTACTACTACTACTACCACTACCACCACTACTACTACTACTACTACTACTATTACAACTACTACTATTACTACTACTACTAAAAATAATAATAACAACAATAATATTAACAACAGTTTCATGAACAATGGAGATAGAAATTCTGTACAGACCAACTTCCTTTGATTCGTAGGAGCCAGATTCACTCCAGGCTACATCAAATAACGATTCTGAATTCTTAATTTCAATGCGGTTAAACATATTGAGATAGGAAACAATGATATCATCACATAATTTATGTTCTAACTTACGTTAATTTTACGTCAAAAAATAATGTGATTTTTATTGGTGAAAATGTTAGATTAGATATCGGTTGATTTCATTATGTAAAGTTTATTTTAAAAATTGTGCCTAATCTGATGTTATATATTCCAAAATAATGATTAGAAGTATCGTAAAAACCGAATTTAAAAATCAAACTGGAATTAAATAAATTAAATACTTTATAAAGTTCTTTTTCTTCAAAAGAAGTATTTGATTGGCCATGCTGTGATGAAGAGGCGAGAGATGAGCTCATCAAAGAGTCCTTCAAAGACTCACAACCTTGTTAGTTAATCAATAAAACATAAATGTTGAAACATAAAATAAAAATAGTGAACATCTAGTTTGGCGTGTTCAGTACTATCAAAATTTTCGTATATTTAATACCGTTTTTGACAAAATTTTCATAATTTTTGAAACATTTCACCACTAAAACCGCAAATGATTGAATAATAAATAACTAGACAAACGACTAACCACTGATTCTGTAGAGCATGCGAGCTGTATCATCTGCGCTTTCTTTAGATTTTAGTCGATGAACAGCACTTGGAAGAACGATGTTTAAGTTGCAAACGGGGGCAACGGGTACATCCCCACCTCTGACGTCACATGATTCAGGCACAAATGCGAGTCGACCAAAAAGTTCTTGATGGAGATCTCGGATGCGAACAGTAAATTGAAAACGATTTTCGACAAACGGTTTAAACGTTAGCGTTAGCTTTTCACCAGATTTGATGATTGGAGACAAATTGCCGATCATTTCAATGAACAGATGTTTGCCATCCAAAATCTGTTACACAAAAAAGTAACTTTATTTTTGTGCAACACCTTATGAATTTGAAAGTGAATACCTCGACTTCTCTACTTCTTGCCACTTCAACAAACTTTTCTTTGTTTTCCAGAGTTTTGTCTACTTTATCTTCTGTGGTGCAAACTACCCTCAGTCGTGCTTCGTTCTGAGTGTGATGACGTGCAAACACGACGAACCTCACCAAGTACGGCACAACAATGGTCTCCCTGTGGAGGTCGGTGGCCAGTTTGGCAGTGGAGATGGCACCTTGGCAGTCCATTAGCCAAAATCTACATGCAATATTTTAATCATTTAAAAAAAATTTGAAGATGTTTTTCAAATTATTAAAACAAGAAAGAGAACACAAAAACGTTTGTCATTTTGGCTGAGCAACATGGAAGATGCAATTTCATAGATTGAAAATTATTTTACATGAATGGTTTTATTTAGTTGTTTTAATTGAAAATTTTTTATTAGACTATATTTTCCAATAAAAATTAATCTAGTTAAAAAATTCAGCACGATAAAAATTGTTATTGTGAAATATAGGTGAAATGCTTTCACGCCAACTAATTAGACTGATCTAAAAAAGATTGATTGACCATTAATGAATAGTTGAGTATTTAATGTAGAGCAGGTAACCTGGCTGAAACGGAAGTGGTGAATGTGACTGAGTTGTTGATGAACGTTAGTGGAGTAGTTCCTGTGATGTCTTCCCACTGCGAAGGTGATGTCCCTCCTTTGTGCATACGAATACAAATTATTTGTGTGCTCCTCAAATGAAATGAACACAAATAGAAAAATAGGTTGTTCGTGATCAAGTTAAAAATACTTTATTTAATATGATCACCATTTAGGCAGCTTTACTAATTTTTAATAAATTTATTAATTATCTCAACTCTAACTTATCCAAACACACACACACACAAACACACACACACACAAACACACACACACACACACACACACACATATATATATATATATATATATATATATATATATATAATGCCAGTTTCTGTAAAAATCTGAACCTAAACATTTGTAATACCATTTTAATTTCTAATGTAATCGATTGAAATCTTTTTGAAACCTTAAAAGACAATATATATATTTACACACTCCAACGCTAAAAAAAGTTGAATTATATAAATTTTCCAAACAAGAAGCGAGTATTTTCTAAAATATAGAAAAACTAAAGATGATATGTTTGCCACTGTGATTTGACACTCTATGAACTCAGAATAACAGACTGGCACAAAAATTAAAAACAACGTGAAAAATAACCGAAATAAAACTAATTCAGTCATCATTGAAGCTCTATTACAAACGTGATAAATTGTGTCAATGTAACTAACCAGGACCAGTTCAAACTGAAAACTAATATAACGTAAAGAAAAAAATAAATAGGAAACAATGAATATAACACTTACGATTCTTACCAGTGATACTGCACAGTAGTCGAAGCGACGGCGAGTCAGGACTGCATTGGTTTAGCATGCCTTTATGAGTTGGCTTTGGGATTGGCACCGTTAACGTGATTGGACGGTGAAATTTTCTACGTCGTGGTTCTAGGGTTACAATGGGACTGATGGCTATCCGGTTGCCAACCAGCCGACACGCAAGTTCTGGGTTCACCGGCTGAACCTAAATGGATTTGAAAATAATTTTGATAACCTTAAAACGTTATTTAATCATGATCTACAATAAATTTAATCAAACTATATTTTAGATAATAATTAAATGTATTAAAAACTCTAAAAAAATAATTAAAACATGTAAAAGTTTTTAATAAATTTTTGAGTGTTTGTGTTTAGAAAAATATAAAGTAACAGTTTTAAAATTAATGAAAAAAGTACCCACTTGCAATCCGACTCTAATGCTTTTCAGCAAAGCACCTGGAGGGAACACAGCTTGGACTTGAGGAACGACAGTTGAACTCAGTATGCCTCCTTCAGGTCCCACTATGCACGCCTCCTGCCGACACCTTGTTACTATGACAAAATATTGAGGGAAATCTGTAGTTAATATTCGCACCACTCTTTTGTTTTGAAGTTCTTCTGCACTGCCTATATCTGTTTGAGTGATTCAAATAAATATACATATTTTCTGTTAGTTTCAAACTCTATATAATCTCCCTACACGTTTGTAAACAATCTTCCAATATATTTGAGTTCATTTCCAATTAATAATGCACTGAGTGACAACAAAGGGATGCTAGCATGCAGCTTGTTGCAGCGTACCAGTGAAGGATCCATTGAGTGCTTCGTGGACGGCCTCCTCAGTGGCTTGCATGGTGTGTTCTCGCCAGATGTCCCCAACATCTGATCTCAGAATGGTCACCTCCCTCTCACGTCCGCGTAGAGATGCAAAATGAGGAACCTCGATGACCACAGGCCTGTTCGTGGTGTGTGTAGGTGCAATGAAGGCCAGCTTGTATTAGCAAATATTTTGTTGCACAAAATGTTACGACTGTATATCATTAAAAAGTTAGATATTTAACTGTTAAATTACAAATTAACTCTGCTTGTACGATGAATCATATCAAAATCAAACAGTGAGGAAATTAGTGAAACGAAATGAAAATGTAATACAAATTTGTTTAAATTTCATAAACAATGATTACGAATTTGAACAAATAAAATAAATGTGAAAAAAACCCGAGAAACTTGGTTCCAACTGGTCCCATTTGAAGCACTCGACTCGCCAGGGCCTCACCTTCCATCAACGGTGGAGGGTTGGACAATTTGCTGATCTGCGTGGCGCCATATGCGTTATCAAATTAATTGTAATAAATTATTTAATATGGCTGCTAATAACAATTAAACTAGCTTAACACTATTTGAAATTTGGTATATTCCTATATACGAACCTTAATAAGTTTACATGTGATTCTCGTTGGCATGCAAGCTTTGTTAGGAGGAACAATCAGTCGAACTCCAGAATGACGAGCTCCCTGCATAGCCCCGCCCCGCGCATCCACCATGAAACTAACCAGAAAGCTAAGTGAATCAGAGAGAACATTTCAGTTTGATACATCAACGCTCCAAATACATATTGTACTTGAATACTTATTTCAAGAAGTTTTGAAACGTTTTTCAAAATCAAACAAAAGTGAACGAAAACATGTTCTTTAATTAAATAATAATAAATTAAAAAATTTCAAATTGTATATAAATTAAATATATGAAGAATTTAACAGCAATAGAAGCAGCGAAAATATAAATATTAAATTACCAAGCGCCTTAAATAATGAGATAACAAATTTGAAAAAAATTATACAGATATGATTTTGATAAAACTAATCTTTTTTAATAAACAGACTGTGCGTTTAGTGAAAAACAATTTGAAACAAGAACAAAATAAATATGCACCCAACCTTCTCCATTTCATCATGGACCTGAAAATTAAAATTTTATTTATTAACATACAACATAAAATATTTTTATTTATGAAGGAACAATACAATTGGTTATAAAAAATAGGAATTGGGCAAAAATAAAACAACATTTATTTGCAAGTACAACTTTCTCCACTTTCAGGTGCAACAATGACCTTACGATATTGATTTAAAACATTCGAAAACTTTTAAATGATTGACGAACTAGCGCACCCAGTAAGTTTGTGTTGTTTGACGATAGTGATGTTGTCAGCAGACACGCTGGTGTACCCCTGTCCGTCAGGTCTGTTGTTGGTTGAAAGAAGCGACGGCGGTGCATATATGTGGCAGTCCGCTTCGGAAAGACTCGGTTTGATGGGAGATATGCCGTGACCAGGTGGAAGGCTGTTGCACATGCGTGGAGACGTGGAAGCATTTGTCGAACTGACACTGCTAGTCTGTTTGTTTCGTTTTGAGTTTCATTAACTTTAGAAATCCCTTTTGATGCAGATATACAAATTAAAATCGTTATGGATACAAAATCTATATATTTTTCCGTTGAAATGATTATTGAAAGCAAACCTTGATATGAGGGAGGGTTTGCGGATAGACAAGTGAACCACTGTTGGAGAAAAAATGATCCTGGTGCATGGATGAGGATTTGGACTTGTCGGGAGTGTGGCTCAGCGTGGCAGACTGGGTACATTCAAATGTGTACATGTCCGCTCCGTCCGTTCTGTCTTCCTGTTTCATGTAAATTCATTCTATAGCTTGTAATCGTCGTCGACGCAAGTTCTTCTTAAATTACTTCTACACCAATAATTATTTTTGACTCTCACACGAGGAAAGTATTCAGATTTCTATAAACATAAATGTGTTATTCTCTTTATTTAAAAAGCAAAATTCATTTCACAACCTTTGACAAAATTAATAAAGTTTTTTTAGCAAAAATTTTAATTAAGTTTAGACTACTGTAACATTAAGATGTTTTTTGCCATTTCCCAAAAATTTTAAAATCTTTTAATAGAAAATCTGCAGGAAAAAAGATCGAACTACCTCTATGGTAACATTTAATTTTAATTAAACTCTTATTTTCTTTACAGGTTGAATAAGATTTCTTTCAAATGTTTCATAAAAAGTTACATGAATAAATTTTAATTCATCCAGCTTATATGCTTCCATGAAATTATGTTTTTGTCATCTTATATGCGTTTAAAAGGAAGTGAAAATTTAAAAAACCCTGGGAATGCTGATTGAATCGTCCTGCAACCTGTGACCATCCATGAGGTATTGGAAGGAGTCGACCATGGCATCGTCGCCTGTCCATGCGTGCAGTTTTAAAATTATGCAATTAGAATAAACACGAACGAACATGTCATCTCATACATATCCCCAATAACTTCGTCAAAACTAATTTTCGTACAGTCAACTAAAACGCATTTGTTTTTATAATGGTTCGAACTGTTGATGTTTTATTTAAACATCATCTTTTAATTTCTTAGCACAGATTAAATCTAGAGTGGGTAAAAGAGAAGCAGTAGAGCTTTAATTCGTCTACTTGAAATGCCGTAGTTATTTTTGAAAAATTATGTTTTCAATCATTGAGTTTCATATAACGGCAAGCCAACCAGTTTCATCCTCAGAGTCAGACATGTTCGACTCCTGCATGATTTCAGGGGCCACCACCTCATACTTGCCCTCCTCTCTCTTCACAGGCACATTCAACTCGGTCACCTTTTTCAACATCTCCACGATGGAAATGTAACCCATGCGTTCAGCTATGGAAAGTGCTGTGTGTCCGTTCTGTGAGTTTAAAATATAATTTCATTTATTGAATGTATAAATAAATTAACTCATCTATTCAAAGCTTTTATAAAATCAAATAAAGTTTCAATTTGAAGGTCTTTAAAAACAAACTTAATATGAGGAAAAAGAATACAAACATGCGCTAAAAAATTCGGAGATGCCTTATTTTTCAGCAGGAGATTGACCACAGCGATGTGACCTTGCTGAGCTGATTGGTGCAGCGGTGTGTAGCCGAACTGTTTGGAAGTTTGCAAGTTAAAACTGTGATGCCTCAAGTTGGATTTCAATAACAATTTTATGGAAATAACTTTATAGCATTTACAAACTTTACATAATGCTTTAATGATTTCAAATTTGGAAATTGAAGACAACTCCGTCTGCACAAAACACCTGTAGTTAATAAAAATGAATCTCACTTTTGTTGTTGTGTCAACGTACGCAGATTTTTCAAGCAGATATCTGATCATGTTTAAGTGACCAAAGTGGCAAGCTAACAATAAGGCTGTGTAACCAGACTGTGGTGGGAATGACACTTCGTTAGTTAATAAAAATCAGCAGTCACAACATGACAAGTCATCAACATGATTTTATTATTCGTCTCAATGTCCCTGTTTATAATGTTTCAGTATTCGATTTTAAATTTTGCTGGAAAGATGACACAACTCTATTCTTGATTTTAAAACTTCATGATTAAAAAGTTTATTCTTTTATAAAAAAAAACCAAAAATAAACAAATTTCATAATGGGAAAAACAGTGTTAGGATAAATTTACTACGAACATACAATGCTACAATGCGAGGACACTGAGTTTACAACGAAAAATCAATCAGTGAAATATTTTGTTAAATTGTGCCAAATATTTAATTTAAATTATTCAAGTCACGAGGGGTCGGTCCAGTTGAAAAGAAATAAAGAAAATTGAATGAAGTTAACAATAAAAAACCCACGCCACTGTAACAAATGCTCTCAATTTAAATTAATGAAAGATGATGCATTGTTGAAGGTCATGGTGCTGTCGTTATTCTAGCGACAATATTTTTTGAGTGCAGATGAACATGTAGTTTTAATATGAGAAACACCATGTTAAGTTACACAAATATATCTACAATGTGAGATACACGAAGGAACATTACCTTAGTTTTCGATTCGAGGTGACAGCCGTGTTGCACGAGAACTTTTGCAACCTCTACATGATCTCCCTGTGCAGCCAGGTGCAGAGGGGTGAGACCATTCTTTGAGTGGGGCTCAACCGAACTCCCCCTGCCAAGCAGTAGAATCACCATTTCTGTGTGGCCGAATGCTGATGCAAGGTGCAGAGGTGTGTATCCGTTCTGAAGATGAAAATGTTTGCAAGGTTGCTATCCCATTTAAAATAAAAACGAGTTAAAAAGTTATTATTTGAGAAAACGTAAATTGTCACTATGATTACAAAGTTGATTTATAATTTAAACATCGTTTTAATGTTAGTTGGAGCAAAGTATACTAGAGTGTATTTGTTTCAAAATAGATTCATGTCTCACTCGGGATTCTAAGTTGGAATCAGCCCCATAGTCCAATAATGATTCTGCTACAGTGAAGTGATTCTTTTTGGATGCTATGTGCAGAGATGTAAATCCATTCTGCCAAATTTTTATTGAAAATAAAAATTTTGTTGGAATAGAAAAACTATACAAAAACCATGTAAAATAGCATAAAACATTCATCTTAGTAGATCGCCATGGCAATATAAATCACCAACCAACTTATCGACCAAGTGATCAACCAACTAACTAATAAATTAAATAACAAATTAATCAATCAACAAACTAATCAATCTACCAACTGATCCATCAAACAGTTGATCTGTCTACCAATTGATCCATCAACCAACTGATCCATCAACCAACTGATCAATCTACCAACCGATCAATCTACCAACCGACAAACTATTCAACAAACTATTCAATCAGCTGACCTTGACAGTAGCAACTGTAAATGCGCCATGTTTCAAAAGTACTTTTGCAGCCTCCAGCTGGTCATAATGTGTGGCGATGTGCAGTGGGGTCAGCCCGTTGCGTGCCTCAGCGTTCACGTTGCTGCCATGGTCGATGAGCAGTTCTATCACTTCGACTCGTCCGTATCTCGACGCTATGTGCAAAGGCGAGAAACATTTCTGCCAAAAATTAAGGCATGAATTTCATGCTGACATCCATATCCATAAATGTTATGTTATTTGAGTTGCTTCAAAAAAGTTATTCATGTTCGTAAATATTTTGAAAACGTCTATTTAATAAAAAAATTTAAGATAATGCGTCAATTTTCATTAAGTGATAAATTTTGTATAATTAGATAATCTTATAAAAAATATAATAGAACAAATTATAAAGTGGTATTAAAAAAATGTTTGGACGAACCTTATGTGTGCTTGACTGACTGGCTCCATTATCGAGCAGAATTCTGACGACCTCATGGTGTCCTTCCTTGGAGGCCAGGTGGAGGGGAGTGCTGTCCTGGGTAGGCGTGTTCACTGAAGCTCCGTGATCAATCAGCAAGGAAACTATTTCAGCGTTGCCTAATCGGGACGCTATGTGCAGTGGCGTCTGCTCTTCCTAACAAAGTATCGATCAACCATAAGCAAGTTGTACCCCTTTAATCAAATATTTCTAAACTTATGCATTTCCAACAGTTGTTTCATTTAAATAAATAACTCCACAACAAAAACAAATAACATAAAAAGTTTTCTGAAAGTTAAATTTTCAGAAAAACTATACAAAACTATGTAAAATAATTTAAAGCTTTCAAAACTTAAAGGTGTTAAGCTTATAGTTTATACCGTAAGAAAGTTCTTTAGATTTTGAGAGACGATCCAAGCTGGGATAGCTTGGCCGTGAAATATAAGTTGCTAAAAAATGTACAAGCTAAATTTAGCGTGCAGACTTTACAATAATGAGCAAAAATATTTTGTTAACTACTTATGCATTTGTCTAATTTGTACATTTAAATTTTTTAAATTTTCGTTTAATAAAGTAAAAAAAACGGTAATCACTTACTCTGGCTTTGGCATCAACGGTTGCAGCATTTCGCAGTAGAATTTTAATAATTTCCAGTTGATTAGCTCGAGCCGCCAGATGCAGTGGTGTTTCCCCTCTGACGGTGGGTGTGTTCGGGTTGGCTCCGTGCTGCAGCAGGTAGGTGACGATCGGCACGTGCCCCATGAAGGACACCATGTGCAAGCCCGTCAGTCCAGACTTTGTTCCGTTCGTTAAAAAATGTCAGCTTTTTATGGTTATACACCAAATATAATAATCAAATAAACAAATATAATTGTAAAATTTTGTTCAAGCGCCACAAATTACAATGCAGCACCTCGGTGGTGGCTTCGATGGATGCCCCGTAACGAACGAGCAACTCGACCACTTTCATGCGATCCTTCTTGCAAGCGATGTGCAGAGGAGTGAAACCGTTCTAGGCAGGGTTTTAAAATATCAAAAATGTAGAAATTAATTTTTGAAATCTTCATCGAACGACAACATAACATCTAATGCATGATTATATATCGTTAAACATGAAATCAACAGAAAACCATTTTAACCAAAACAAGCGCAAAAATTATATTAAAAATGTGCTATTAAAAAAATAATAGCGGGGTTGATAGAGTTGCTGACGAAACGTACAAGGGCCCTGGCATTGACCTCACACTTCCTCTCCAGCAACAACTTGGCAGTTTTAACGTTTCCACAATGGGCTGCTACATGCAGTGGCGTCAAGTAGTCCTGAAAAAATTCACAACATTCAAATATTTAAACTTCTTGCCTCATTAGTATCAACGTTGTTAGTGAAAAAGATCACGAACAGTTAAACAATGCAAAGTGAACATCAACGTAGTATTTAATCTGACCACAGTAACGTCGTTGATGTGAGCTTTGTGATAGAGCAGCAGTCTGGAACAATCGACATGATCTCCTTGCACAGCCATATGCAGAGGACCTAATCCATTCTGGGTTTTGGCAAGCACTTGTGCTCCACGCTCCAGGAGCAGATCAACAGTTTGACTGTTGCCACTGCGAGCTGCACAGTGTAACGGGGTCAGTCCGTCCTGAATCAAAAAAATTTGTACAACCTAGTGAATAATATATCAAACTCATTCAAATTATTTGTCTTCCAACCTGTTTAATTTGATGTCATTTTTATTGTTTCGTTCTACAATTTAAGTTGCGAGTATTTTAAACATCACAACAAAATGTTTTAACGCAAGCTTTGATCCGCAAATATGACAAAAATTGTAATAATTGTATGAGCATGTTCAAAAAGTAAACTGCCAGCATGAATAACTCATGACGCGTTGAAAAGCATGGTTTTGTTAAATATAATAAATTGCATGGTGTCGTCATGTAAAACACATATAAGTAAAACACATATAAATAACAATGAATGCCGTTGAACAGTCAAATTTGTGAAGCCATTAAAGTAGAATAACTTTAAAAGAACGAAAAGAGAAAAGTGATGAATTTGGAAGAAAATGCCAACCCTGGTTGTGGCCTCGATGTTGGCGTTGTGGTCGAGGAGCAGACCGACCATGTTGTTGCGGCCCCACTTCGACGCCACGTGCAGCGGAGTTATTGCATTCTGGCAATTGATTTCAAGTTTCATCAATGTTACATTTTTTCAAGTTTTTCTATTTATTTTACTTATTTTTTCTATTTCTATAATCAGGTACGACATAAAACATGATTTTGAACGAACAATCCTAACTCCCTTCCACTTAACTCCAAGATGAGCGCCTATAAATTATTTTAAACGGATAAGTCAGCGTATAACTTGAATTACCATAAAGGTACTACGTAGACACTGCCTGACATGTTCACTGGAAATTGGAAAAGTGCTCCGAATTTTTTAAACAATTGAACATACTCTGAAAACATTCTCCTATGCAATTTTTTCATTGAAATTAATAGCATTTGCTCTGCGAGAATGCTAGCAGATATAAATTCATTTTTTGGACCAGAAGTAGACCTTTTTGAAAGCAATCTATGTTTATGAATTTCTTTTTTGGAGGTTTTATGCACATTCTGGTAGTGAATAATTTAAAAACATAACCAGTGTATAAACGAAAATTCAAACAAAAAAGAGGCATTTTAATCCATTTCAAATATTTATTAAAATACGTGGAGTTAAAATGAATTTTTTTCATTTAGTTAAATAATTTTTTTTAAATATATTCCGGAAATCAAACAAAATGTGTCACTGAACCAAAACAACGATGAAAATTTAAAAAGTCAAAAATTTTAAAATTTTAAAATCAAGATGAAAAGAATCTAATCAAAATAAAAAGTATCTAATCAGAATGAAAAATATCTAATATATATGAAAAATCTCATTTGATTAACGAATGGAGACCATTTACATTATTAACACGTGCATTAATCTCCCCTCTGATCTTGGTGTAGACGCATCTCTCCTTCCATCTTGCTTCCACCATGCAAGCACATGCACACATACATTTCTTGCTCTTCTTTTCATTTTGATTGTTTGTTCAATTTTTATTTAAAAGCAAATATGTTTGAAATATAGATAAGCACGTTTTTATTTGAAACGTCCACCCACAGATATTACTTAAAACATAGTTGAGAATTAATTAGTCCGTTACTGATATTAACTGATGCACCGACAAATTTTGTAAACCTAATAAACTTGATTTGGAAAAATATTGTATTAAAATTCAACTTTTTCGAAAATGCAAAAAAATATTTGAAAATATACTGAAGAGAAGCACAACTAAGCCATTTGAAGCTGCAGAGCGGATGAAAAAATAATTTGTTTTATGACCGACTCCTTTCATGGAATTTCAGGAATAAAAAAACATTATGAGGTGAACGCAGATAAATTCACTAAAGTTAGTGCAGAAAAATAATGTTCTTTTGAAAACTCAGTATAATGAAAAAATAGTGATGTTTGAAATGCTCCATCGATGAACATTGGGGATGGAAAATGAAAAACTTAAATTTTGTATGTTTCAACAAAACTTGAAATGTCTTCATTAGATTTGTATAAAAACTCGATGAATTATTAATTTATAAAAAAAATTGAAAATCTATTCATCCAAGGATCATCGAAACAAAATTCAGAATAATTAAAATGAAAATTTCACAAACACTAACAACTAATCCATCTGCATTTTATTCGATTGACTTAATCAAACAACAGAAATAAAGTGCGAAAAAACAATAAAAACAACTTGCATAATTAAAATAGTTAAGGTACAAAAACATCAATAACTAGATAAATATTTGAATTTGTTTTTTTTGCTGAAAAATTCACAGAACTAAAATTAATGAGAAGATAAACATTTGCGAATGAACGAAGTAATGAACATGAACATGATGTGGAGACTAACTGACCCGGGCTTTATAATTGACGTCTGCCTTCTTGTCGATAAGCAATTGAGCAACATTGATGTTTCCATAGTGAGAGGCGATGTGCAGAGGGGTGAATCCGCTCTGTTTTCGTATTCGAGTGTGTTTTGTTGTGTTTGAGATGCATATGCGTGTAGTAATGTGAAGATGATGCTAACATCTGTTGGTGTAGTCATGAGAAAATGATTTTGGGTATACAAGTTTAAAGTAACAATAATGGTGGTATATGTTATTAACGCTAATTGGTAGGCGAGTTAGCTCAGTCAGCAACACTGTTTAAACCTTCCATTCATCCGACAATATTGCAAGCCTCCAAACGACTTCAAAAAATAATCCAACAATATTTAAACATTTATCTGTATAAACAAATCTGATCATCTAAACAAATCTATATACATATTAATGCATATATATTGATACAAGCAGATCACCACGCACGCATCAACAAAAACCCGATATTCAATAAAATATGGCATTCGTAATTAACTCAACGCGCTAACAAACACTTGCTTCTGTCAACCACCAATCGTCAGTGAAACAACTATGGCAGCGTCAAATGCCACCAACTTAGCAGCCCTCTACGCCCTGTTATTTTCCGCCTTACTGTGAATCAGCTTCTTCAACCGAGTGTCCCACGAGTTTAGCCAAAACCAGTTTTAAATTTACAAAAATATTTTATACTGGTTCACGGCGTTATTTGATTAAGAAAACCTTTCTACAAATATTCCTGTCTTTAATAACAGGCGTAATCTGTTGCTGCTCTACCCTGATCCAACTGAACATTGTCCCTATCTCACACTACTCCAATTTTTTACAACTTTGCAGTATATGAAATACCTGTCTCTGCACAAGTTGACAGCGTAGCGATAGATTTTTCAATGGACTTTCAATAGATTTAGACTTTAAAAATAAGCCGCTGGACGTTAATTTGCAGCAAAATTATGGTAAGAATTGTATATAGCGTAGCTGAATGAAATACATTTTTTCACGTTTTGATATTTCATCACTAGTAGCTTATCTTAATCACAAATTGCTTGCAAGAATGTATTGCTCTTAAAATGATGAATGAGAACATTCTTGTGAGTGCATTTTTATGGACCTGTTCGTTCACATGCAGTGGCAGATGATTAATGTGGTTTCACTGGCAGATGGGTGATGAGCGGCATTTAATTGGCCGCCACTTCATTACAATGAATGATCTATGGAGATATATCACATATAAAGATTATATAAATATAAATAAATAGATAAGTAAATAATATATATATTGTATATATATATATATTATATATATATATATAATATATGATATATGTCGTTTTGTTTTTCTAACTTTTTTTGACTATTTGCCCAAACAAAATAGTAACGAAACAGACAAAGGAAATAGAAAAATTTTTAAAAAACAGATCGGCTCAATTTTAAGCGTTAAGACGTTTCAAACAAAGTCATGTTTGTTTAATTCATACGTTAACAGTTCTATTAAATCGTTTGCACGCAATTATTTTTTGTTCACTAGCAACGAGATGAAACGAAATGTAAATACATTCACAAGAGCAAGAACAACAATGGAGCAGAATTCACAATTCACTGAAACAACTTCTGCAAAAGTTTCATCGTAAATAAGCATTTGACTAACATTAATTGAAATTAATTGTTATTTATTGATATAATTATTAAGATTTAAAATTTGCGCGTAATTTCAAAGGAAACAAACATTAGTTTTCATCATTTAATATTTGTCTGCGTGTGTGTGTGTTTGTGTGCTTCTTTGTCTGTGTTTGTATATGAATGTTTTTTTTCTTTGTTTTCCTATTTTTCTTATCACAATAATGATTAATAATGATAATATTTTTAGTGGATAATAATAATAAGAGCAGGAATGTTTATTTAAGCTTTTTAGAAGAAAGATGCTTCGTTTTTTTTGAGCATCACAAATTCTGGATCGCCGTTCACAGCACGAAAGGCTTGTGTTTGATGCAAACTTTTATTTTGGCTTATGAATATTGAATAGAATAATTGAAGACATCGACATAACATTATAATGGCTAATGTTTTTAAAAACTATCTAAATGTATTCAAAAATATTTACTTTTTTAAAATATTATAGTTTAATATGTATTATGAATAGACAAACATTTTTATCGCCTCAAAATAAAAATATTAATGATCATTCCACTTCAGTTTAATAAATTTTCAAGCTACATTTCATGGTGAAGCCAGATTGAAAGCCTGACAGTCGCAAACATTCAAGCATACAAAATGTTTCCAAGTTTGTTTCATACTTTCTTTGAGTGTTCCTCTCCAGGCATCATGCCCACCGTCACATCACGCTCAAGTTCTTTGAACGTTTGTGACTCTGTTACGAAGACATGGAACGTGTGCTGTCAGTAGAGTACAGCCCCCGAACAATAGACGCCATCATTTGCCATATTTTGATTAACATTTTCTAAGTTGCACTTACAAACACCCTTGAAATCTGAGATGCTAGTGAGGCTCGACATGACTCGTTGTCTTTGAACACGCCCTCATCCAAATATTTAAATGATGCCAACAGGAAAATCATTTTAAAAAGTTTTAAAAGTTGAAAATTATCAACTAACTTTTGTTGTATCATTGACAAGCTCCTTTGATTGCTTTGAAAAATTAATAAAAAAGTTAATGACTAAAAATAAAAAAATGCATAAAAATTTATAAAAATACCAATAAAAAATATTTTTAGCATTTAAAATAAATTCTTAATAAGACGAAACCATGAATGTTTCTAAGCGTTTAAAAATGATCTGATTGGCATATCGCAAAATCGTAAAAAGAACAAATATATTTGAGTTAGTTTCAAAATTTGCAAGCATTTTTATCACTTATCTTGTGAAATGCAAAACCCTAAAAAATTAAAGTAAAAAAAATTGTAAATAATAAAATGAGGCTATTTTTAACATGAAATAAAAAAATTGTACCTAAAAAATTACTGAAGAGAAAAGTATGAACACATGTAAGTTTATGTACGTGTGCGTATTTATTATTAATGTGTGTGTGTGTGTGTGTGTGTGTGTGTGTGTGTGTACAGTACTTGTATATGCAGGTACAGGTATAAGTTATCAACATGTATGTATCTACATATGTTTCTATGTATGTGTGCTAGCATGTACAAATATTCAAGTATTTATGTCTTTTTTTGTCTTATGTCTTATGCTGACGGAAAATAATCTCATCACATCTCTATTTTATGTGCAAGTTTTGTTACTTTTAATTTTTTTTTAAATTGGGTGATAGATTAATTTGATACATGCACCTCATTTGCATTACTTCGTCGTTTGTCTTGTAACCGATTCAGCGTTTATCAGAATCTGATTTTTTTTAAATTACCGAGAAATAACAATTTAAACAAAATAATTAATTAATTTTAAGCCATAAGTGAACATGTGTACAGAAATTGCAGAGGCACGACCCAGGTGGCACAAGAACGTGACGAGCGCGTACGTACATGCGAACATACCAAACCATCACCTAAAAACCACCAGCACTGATTTAGAGAGTAACATGGATAGTAGTGTCTCACAAAAATTTTGAATTTTGTTTTTCTAAAATTTCAGTATACGGAAGAAGAAAAATTAGATAATCATGCTATGAATAAAATACTGAAATACGAGATATTAATATCTAACATACAATTCACATTTCACTTTAAATCGAAAATAATATAAATAATATTCTAACATACTTGCGTGAATAAAAAGAATACATCTAAATAAATACGCATGTGCTTTTAAAAATTCTAACAGTGTAAAAATATACGCTTATAAGCAAACAGTGCAAATTTTAAAAATTAACTGAAAAGTTAAAAAAGTTGAAAGCGTATTTTAGAAATAATTGTGCTTTTGTGAAATTGTTTTCAAACTTTTTTTATCATTTTAACTATGGAAAATACGAACAAAAAAACTAGTAAGAATTTTTCGACATCTATCACTAGAAAGCATGCAGTTTATTGAAGAGTATGTGGAAAGAGTTGTTGCGTGAATAAAAAGAAGCCATCGGAACATCAAAAACGGCAACAAACTTTATTTGCTTTGTACTCGGCCATGTTTTTTTCATTCTGAAGCAGCAGTGCCGCTGCTTTGACGTCATCTTTCTTGGCAGCCATGTGCAGAGCTGGCAGGCTCACCTTTCCTGCTTTCATCGGGTTTTTTATTGTCCTTCAACAATTTACTTGGAAAATTTAAAAAATAATTGCTGACGGAAAATAATCTCAACAGATTTTTTATTCAGCCTAGCAACAGATACGATGCAAATTAAATTAGAAACTTTCATAATTCACCTTTGCTGTCATTTTCCAGCAAGACCTGCACAACCTTGTCGTGACCTTGCTGAAGGGCAACTGCGAGAGGAGTGAATCCGTCCTGCAAAATTATTCCTCCAAATAAAAAATTAAGTCTTCGTTAAACATTAACATAATTTAATCAATATGTAACGGTTTTACATTAGAATATAGGGCTCGTTTGTTTATACAATTTTTGATGCATTGCAAGTCTTGAAACTTCAACACGGTTGACTGCTTTTAATAAATTTTATCGTTGCTCAGCTGTAGCATCGGGTTCTGTTCTGTTTTCATACATGGACCTGCTCAAAAACGTGTTTCTTTACATTCTGAAAACATTACTTAATCTTTATTTCGTTTATATTGCTCAACAGCTTTTCAAATTAGAGCCATGGGTAAACTAGTTTAATTATTTTTGTTGAAAAATTTACTGGTAGAAAAAAGAACAGAAACATTTCAGATTGGAATGCTGGCAAAATTTTTCCACCATCAAATCGTGTTTTAATTCTTTTTAGTCCAGTTGTTCACAACTAGTAAACTTACAAAATGATTTTTTGAATGAATGAAAATAAAATTTTATTTCCAAGATTTTTGATACTTTGTAGGTTTGTGCAATCAATCGTTCATCTGCTGCTGTCTGGGCGAGTGCATGGGCCCGAGGAGAGCGTGGGAACAATCGATGAACGACAGGTTGCTATGGCGATAATTATGTGAGCAAACAAAGCAAGCACAATTTTTAGATACTTTAAAATTTTATTTCATGCTTTCATAAAAACTGGTCGAAGGCTGAGCGCTACTGCAAACATTAAATAAAATATTTTTCTTGTTTATAAAAACAAGGTAGAAATGAAAATATGTTCATTTTAAATATTGTAATTACTATCAAAATGTACCGTTATATTTATTTCTCATATACATACTGTTATAATATTCGCTGTCGTAACCGATTTACGACGCGACGGGTTCAAATCTTCGATTGAATAAAATACTCCAAACAGTTATTAGTTATTAAACTTTATTTACAGAAGAAATCAACTAATCGTTTATTTCTAGCAAATTCAAATTAACGCAACAATTAACTTTTAAATTGTTCAAAATCTATCGCTATGACAACGTCAACAAACAAATAAAATATCGCTTTTAATAATTCACCGAATCGCTATTCACAAAATCACAGTCACGAATTTACAAAATCACGAATTTCACTAATCACGAATATCACTAATCTTCTTGCGACGTGCGCTTTTATACTCTTTGCAAGCGTCGTTTCTAGATTCTTCTCGATGGTCTGATTCTAGCATACTCTAGAATGCTCCAGTCACTAGAACATTCTAGAATACGCTAGAATCTAGTGCGTTCGGTAGCACGGTTATAACAATACGTTACATTCTAGAACACTTTTCTCAACCATATAATAAGTTTCATATTTTTTTTTTCAAATTTGAAGAGAAAGTTTCATTTCAAACTCAGATTAAACTTTCAGTTACAATTTTTTCAAGTTTCATTAAAACAACAATTCTATAAAATACTGACTTCATATTAAAGCACGATTATAATATGCAGTCTCGGTAACTACTTTACTTTTCCTTAACACACACACAAACATACACACACAAACAAACACACACCTACACATACAAATACACGCATGCTCATACTTATGTATTTTCATACAGCTAAATCAGTCAAACGCATTCAACTCAACGTAGATTTCACTATCTTTATTACTTTTTATACGTAAACTAAATCTGAATATTGCTTAACCTCTCAGCAACCAGTTTTGAAAACTTGAATCTGAAAAGCGAGAAGTATTTAAAACACGACATCATCTCTCACTTGGACGTTCAGAAAATGATGAAGCTCTGAATTTTGGTCGATAATTTCAATTCATTTTCAATTTATGTAACATTTTAAGAACATGAGTGAATCTGCAGGTTTATTAGAATCACCGTGAAACAGTCGCAAATAATAATAATAATAATTTATTATCTGTATTATTATAATTTATAATAATTTAAGAGCAAAAATTGACTCAACGTATTTAATTGACTGTTACTTGCAATTAGTGACAAGAGACAGTGAGATTTCAGCAACTTTGATAGTCCGTTCAAATTTGATGCTAATATTCTGCTAAAGTATTTACATGTGTTGACAGTATATTCTGTTTAGTTTAAACCATTTTGAATGGAGTGCACATAAAAGTTAATTATGTAAATTTTATTTCAAAAGTCAAAAAGGTAATTATCAACATTTTTTTTTTTTTTGAAGCAAAGAAATGTTATCCTGAACCATTAGATAAAAAAGCATCCGTTAAGCAAACTGCAATCGTTCAATACGTTGCAATATGTGCTGAATATGAAGGTTGATTGGAGGATCGCATGTCGGCGTGGCGTGTCCGTCCGTCCATTCATTTAAAGGAACTTCCCATCGTGCCATTTAGTGGCGTTTGATGATTTTTATAAATGCTTTTCACTAAAAGTTATTTCCAACGTTTATTGACGCAATTACAAATTACAGATTTAAATAGTTGAATATCTGTTTTAATTATAAACTGGTTTTGTTCTTGTTATTCATTTAATGCACGTAAGCATTCATACAAGCCACTGTTCTTGATTTTGATGAAACTATTTGAATGATTGCAAAACTGCTGAACTCGCTCAATTCCATTTCTGATTCACGGTGTTCAAGAGCATACCCACAATTTTTTTTGCTTTATTATTTTAGCGGATTTTTTAGCTAAATCATTAGTTGTAGAATTGTTCATTATAAGAATAGAAATTTTTTTGAAAATAGAGGAAAAGATTTTCAACGTTGAATTTCAAGCTAGTGGGAGCGGTGGTAGTGTGTGTGGTGCGTTCTCGAACCAACAACCTCAACTTGGCATGTTCCACGGTACTCAATGACAACTTTGTAATTATTTTGATTTCTTCAATTAAAAATTTGTTTTTGTGTTTTTTATCAATTGTGAAACGTAACTATCATAAAAATGCAGTACGTTGTAAGTTACGATTAATTGAATCATTCCTATCAAAAATTTCAACCAATCAAGCTCCCATGCAAAACCGTTATAGATCTGCTACATGTTCTGAAATGATCAGCATTACAGTAGAAGGTACTACATTCGCAAAAAGTATCTTTGATAAATAAATTTGCGAAAACGTTTTTACTGAACGTTAGTTTAGTTTGACATCGAATAGCATGGCCACGTCCAAACCTATTAACAATGATACGCGAACAACTGGTGTGGACATCAGTGACGTGTACAGTGTGGACATCAGGGATGTGCAGTGTGGACATCAGGGATGTGCAGTGGGGACAGCAGGGATGTGCAGTGTGGACAGCAGGGATGTGCAGTGCAGTTACGGTCCGAGGTCCGAACAAAGAGGCTTTTGTTCGCTTTTATTCATAATCGTTTTTCTTAATTACACTGCATTAGTTTTCGTCGGAAAATTGCATGAGCGTTCGTTTGCAAAATTACGTACAATCTGCTCATGATAAATAATAATTAGGCTTCGAAAAAATTAGGCAGCAGCATGAATATTGAATTTTTTTTGTTGAAAAATGCATATAGCAGTAATAAGTGCTGATAAGCATAACTTTTGATTAATGTCATTAAACTTAAACGGTTTGAAACAAAAAAATTAACAATAATAAAAAACGATTTATAAGTATAATATTAATTAATTAAAATAAATTGATTAGTGATTATTTCTATTTCAAACTCAATCAAAAATTTAACTTGCTAACACTACAAAGTGGACAAAATTAGAAACAAGAAAGAAAAGTAATATCCTTAATGACGTCATCGGAAAGGTCAACGAAGGCAGTGGCGGAAAAATATTTTAGGGGTCTCTAATTTCTTGACAGAGAAAATAATTTCAAATTTGTAAGTTAAATTTTTTAGTAAAGGGTTTCTAAATACCTTTGAACATATAATTCATTCAATATACCTGGTGTGGGCAAACCTAGACCATGAAATTAATTTTGAGAGACGTTAATTATTTAAATCTACTGTTCAAATTTTTGGACAAAAATTCAATTGCGTTTTTTTAAATATAAATTATTTATAACGCTTTATAAATTTTCAGTTTATTGATTTAAAATAAATCTAACTTTTAAATATTTCTAGTTTTATAATTTAAATAATTTCGATTTCCTAAATATTTTTTATTTTGTGAGAAGAATGGTGTTGTGTACATGCGTTACAAATTTGTTTTCTATTTATTCAGATGTGGCAGAAAATCTAACGCTCCAGCAAGTTTCTATGGCTATCCTAATCCTGGTCTACAAACAATTCAAGTTATCACCTAACAATAATTCAATTATGATATTGCATCAAACACGAGCAATCACATAAAAAAATATATATATATATTCTTATATATATATATATATATATATACGAATAAGTACAAGAGATAATGCGGTTGCGGGTTCGACGGTTTGGAATATATATATATATATATATATATATATATTGGAACGATGTTTTCTTTGATGCAAATATCGTTAAATATTTTTGCCCATTTTGCATTAATTATTTTTTTAAATGGTTTTAAACGAATGAAATTAAAACAAAATTATGAAAATAAGTAAATAAAATTGTGTAGAAACGTATGATAAACAATTCAGTTAGACGGGAAAAACAAGTGTTTCGTGGCGGGATGATATTAAAAGTGAAAGTCACTAAGACGATATAAAAATGGTGAATGTAGAAATTAAAATTTATTATTATAATTAACAAATAATTTAGATAAAGAAAAATTAAATTTGAAACAAAATAAAATGTAACTTTCCACAACACTGTGTGGCATAGGACATGTAAATCGGTACACGACGTGATGTAAATCGGAAACTGTGGAAAGTTACATCGGCCACACGCGTACTACTCTTTCTCGTAGGCCCACTATGCATTTGCAGGACGGCGCCATTAGAGACCATATGTCCAACGAGCACCATATGCCTCTTACTAGGACCATATTGGATTCAAATACAACAATACTGGATTCAGTATTAAATACTGGACGTCTCAAAATTCGCGAAGCCCTGTACATCAACAAATACAAACCAACATTAAACAAACAATATAATAGTTTCAATCATACCTTTCAATTATTTTCTCAATATCGTGAACTGATACCAACAATTGCAGTCGAAAACAAGCCCGCAGTTAATACACAGTTATTAACGTCACGTCCGAAATCCATGGTCATCACGTCACTTGCTACCTTATTCAATAACTGCTAAATTATTTTTATTTTATGATATTTTATATTTATATTTTATTACTTATTTTTCTATAATACTTATTTTAATAACGTCATTTTATTTTGTTTCAAATTTTATTTTTTCTTTATCTAAATTATTTGTTATTTATAATAATAAATTTTAATTTCTACATTCCCCTTTTTTATATCGTCTTACTGACTTTCACTTTTAATATCATCCCGCCACGAAACACTTGTTTATTCCGTCTAACTGAATTGTTTTATTATACGTTTCTACACAATTTTATTTACTTATTTTCATAATTTTGTTTTAATTTCATTCGTTTAAAACCATTTATTGTTTTATTGCAATATTTTATTATTACAAGGTAACATTTTTTCATATTTTACATTTTCATATTTATAATTTTCTAATTACAACGCCATAATTTCATTTTTTGACACATAATGATAATAAATATAATTTCTAATTTTCTAATTACAACGTCATAATTTCATTTCATGTACTTTTCATTAAATTTCTTGATTTTAATGTTAAAATTATAATTCAATTTTTGATATTTCGTAAAACCAGGCTCTGATGATGACTGTAAGTCGAAACAACGTTGTAAGCCTAAGATAATGATAATAAATATAAATTAAAACAGCTTCGTGTTGCCGAAATCCTTATTAAAAAATTAATTAATGCAAAATGGGCAAAAATATTTAACGATGTTTGCATCAAAGAAAACATCGTTCCAATATATATATGTAAGCCTAGGATGACACATAATGATAAATATAAATTAAAACAGCTTCGTGTTGTCGAAATCCTTATTAAAAAATTAATTAATGCAAAATGGGCAAAAATATTTAACGATATTTGCATTAAAGAAAACCTCGTTCCAAAATATATCTTATATATATATAATATGTAAAATAATAAAAAAAATTGCAACCTCAGTGGCTAAGCCAGGACAGGCATTGTTGAGCAGCAGCAGTTGGACGATGTCGATGTGGTTCTCCTGTGCCGCCATGTAGAGTGGGCTGAAGCCATTCTGTTGTTTGTGGTTGGTAGTGTTGTTCGCAGTATTGGTATTAAAAAAAATATTCTTGATATTACATTCTACGATCTCTAACACTCAAAGTAAAACAAACGCTATCATCACAATTGTTTCCCGCCACTTTCATCTCGAATTTTTTGACCGAAATTTAAGTTCAAATAACTTCAAATGCAAATTTTAAAACACTCAAAAATGGAGAATGTGAAAAAACCAGATCACAAACATCATAACAACAAATTAATAAAAAAATATTCAGAACTTCAAAAGAATAAAATAATTTAATCGGTAAAATTAGAGTCATCGCTAAACTCAACAGGCGACCTGTCCAACTGCTTATTAAAAAGTCAAAATGCTCCTGAACTCTTTTTTGATAAAAAGTTTGTAGTTATTGTGCCATAAAAAATACTGTGGTTAAGTTGAGTAAGAGTATCTCAAGCAGCATATTAATAATTTTTACTTTTTACAGCTAGAATTCATTCAACTAACTTACTTTCCCTGCGACTTGAAAGAGATTGAATAATTGATTTTCGTAATGGAAATGACATAATTTTGTATGTCCTGCATGCTGTTTGTTCTCAGTGCAAAAAATCATTCGAAATTTTGGTTAGTTTAACGTTGAATCAAAAATTGTATTGTTGACATGCTTTTAAGATCAGAATTTGTTTATGCAGTTTTGAGAATATTCAGGTCTGAAAATTTATTTAAGATATATTTAACAAGTTTGTAATTAAGATTTTTATAAAAAAAAACATTTCCTAATAAAGCAATTAACATTATCGCCATCATCATCATCACCCTCTCGATCATCACCACTACCGCTATTTCAATTTAATAAACAACATTTCGTAACTAAGCAATGTAAACAACGTTAAATAACTTTTTTTAATTTATGGCAAAAAAATTTTCAAATGGCTCTCATCTGTTTTATTTTTCAAAGATTAAAAACAAAAAATTGGTTAAACGAATGAGCCAGATGAAGCACAACGAGCCAACGCCGATGGCATAAAAAACAAAAACGTCGGGGCAGACAGTCTGCAACGAAAACAGCGCAAAAAACACTATGCCGGACGAAAGAGGAAATAAGCAGGGCGACAACAATTACATGATGATCCCACGTGCTTTCACGCAATTGATCAGCAAGCACCCTCGTGTAAAATCAATCGATGAACCCACAAATAGGACGGAATGTATGTAACACCATCTCTGCATACCATTGTGTCTTGTTATGCATAAATATTACTTATATGTATATATATATATATATATAAAATATATAACCTATATATATATATATATATATATGTATATATAACCTATATATATATGTATATATACGGCACACATAATATATATATATATATATATAGTATATATATATATACATACATATATATATATATATATATATGTATATATATATGTATGTAATATATATATATTTATATATATATATGTATGTATATATATATACTGTGCCTCAACTCTACTTTGTTGATTCCTTGTTTGTTTAAAGTGAAAACTTAGTTTTACAATCTTCAACTTCGTAATTGCTAGTGTTATTTTTATTTTGAAATCAATCGATTGTGATAACTGCAACAGCAACGATGTTTCAAACATTTTTAGAACCTGGCCGAAAAAATGACAAAGTTACACAACATGTTATTGTGAAAGTCAGCTCTTATCATTTAAAATGTTAATACTATAATTCTCATATAAATTCAACCTGCATGAGGCGACTTGAAAAAGAATTAGTCACGATCTAACTCCAGAGCAGTTTGCAAAACTAAAATCATTAGTTATGGAGGCAACAAGAGGCTGATAATATAGATAATTTTTTATTCTGAGTCAGAACGTTGGAGAATTGTCAAATTCTATAAAAAGGTTTCTCCATTAGGTTAAGCTTGTATCAGGTCCATTGTTTCGAAACTTAATGTTGTTAATAAATTTTTGTTAGAGGATTTGGATTTTTTTGTTGTAACCTAGTCATGGCAGGGTTCTTTTAATCATTATTAAGTTTTATTAAGTATTATTGTTATAATTATTATTATGTTATGTGCTTAGCTATGCCCCCTAAATATGTTTATGTTGATTATTTAAGGCCAAATTACCCTTAAACTAAATATTCACTTCAAACAAAAAAGGAACAAATAAATCGGCACAGTATAAAAATATTTGAGCATCTGGGCACAATCACAAAATATCAATTTCAACATCGAATATGGTATAGGAATACCGAGAAAAGCTTTTCTGTTCTATTATGTATAAATCAAACAAAAATTTTGGTTTTGAACTAAAGAAACTTGGAAATGATTTAGTTCAACTGTTAAAAAAGTCAAAAAGTTAAATAGAAAATTAACTAACGCCAAACATGCTGTGATTTTCATCAATAATTATATGTAAGTTTTAAAAAACGACATATATATTCATAGAATAGTATATATATATAGTATATGTATATATAAAAGATATATATATATGCATATATATAAAACAGATTGAAGGTATATGTTATATATATATATACATATACATATATATATAAATATAAATCTAGTATATTTATATATTATATACCATAACCATTTCAATTCTCAAGATTTATTTAGTTATGTAATTTGTGCATAAAGAATTAACAAACAGACTACAAAATGTTTTTTGAACTTACTACAAAGGAAATCAAGGCTAAAAAATATCAGTTTTTTATATTATCGTACGCATTAAAACAGCTATCCTCCACTGTCATGTGAGTTGCTCTGGACTGAGGATTTGAATTTCAATGATCAACAAAAGCTCCAAATTAAATTTGTTTTCAATTCACATCTTCAAAGAAAACCAGAAAATTGACCTACCAACAAACGATACATGACTAATTTTCAACACTGTATTTGTATTCATTTGTATTATTTGATTTATTTTATTCATGCTAAATGTAAACACTCTGTTTAGTGGTAATTCATATGATAGATTATCCATGAGACTTAACAAAAATCATTCCAACTAACAACTGAAACGTGTTTTACAAACATAGTTAATTTTGTTTAAGGCCATCAAAAGTGTAGACCAGGGACCTTGTTGGATTGAAGGTTAAATTGAATGAAATTTCTATAAACATAAACATTTAGGAAATTTTGACTGAAAACAATTTCAACCCCTACAGCGCTAAAGTTAAGTATGTTCAAAACTACTGGTTTTAATAGCAACATGTCAAAAATTGTTTAATAATAAAAAAAGAAGGCTGCGAAGTTTTTTAATTTAAGCCCTCCACAACTTATTCCTGGCTCAGTCACCATATATTAACAATTATCCCGACTATTATGGATTAAACAGAAAATCTCAATTTTTATTTCTGAATATTTTTATTGACCACTTGAAACTCTACGATAATAAATGCTTAGATGACCGTTGCGATGAATTTTTTTTAGAATTCTATTTTGGTCCTCTTTTTTACTTATTGTTAATTTTTTTTCCCATTTTGATAGACAAATAAAATTTTATTTCATATCTTAAATATATGAGTGTGTGTGGGTGCGTATGTGTATATATATATTTTGAAACATTGTGAAATACTGTTTAGCGGGTTTTAGTTGTGGGAGTACCTATTTCTGCTAAAAGCAAATTAAAACTTTGACAATTTTTGTAAATACCTTGAAATCCTGAATAAAAGTTTAGAGTTAGGGTTAGGATAACATTCAAATACAACCAATTTTACACTATCTTGACTAAAGTAGACGAAAACAGCCCAGATAAACGCTGTCTCAGTACTTCTAATAACATTGCTTGTTTTTGTGTTTGAAAATTAATTGATGATACTTTCTTAGGCAAGAATCAAAAAATATTTTCAAAGTTTACGGACAAACTATAGGAATGAGTTTCAAATATTTCATTTGGGAATTTAAGATTCTTGAGGATTTGTTTTAAATTTAAAATTTTTATATACAAATAAAATTTGTTAACTATTGCACTTTGATAATATACTTAATAAACACGATTTTTCCTTGTTAAAGTGAAGGGCAGTGAAGTGAAGTTAATCTTAGTCTGGCATATTATTGAAAACAATTGATTTAATTTTGAATAAGTTTCAAAACATTTATTGGGTATTTTGATTGCTTGGTTGATTGACATGAAATCATACAAAATGAAAAATATAGGACATTAAAACAGTTTATCAAAGTCTAACATATTTTCAAATGCATTTCTTTCATTAACATATGAAAGCGAATGATTATTATTATTATTATTATTAGAGAATTTATATAGCACCCTTTAATATTACTTAGAGGCGCTTCTTGAGCCTAGTGGAATTGATGCATGAGAAAAAAATTTTTCAGCTTCCTGCGAAATTGTTGAACAGTCAATCCTGGTTGACCCAGACTGTCCGGCAAACTGTTCCAAACTGTTGAACCTGCGACTGCAAAACCACAAGTGGCCACCACCAACCGCGTCTACGGCATCGACAGAAAAACTTTGTCATCTGAACGTGTCGAAACACGATGAGCTGTTGTTGTTTTATATGATAAATTTCTAAACAGATAGTGTGGGTCTAAATAAAGATCTTGAATAATATTCTTTTTCTGATTGTTAGCCAATGAAGGTCAAACAGGGCGTGGCATAGATGGTTAAACTTCAATCTACAAGAAATGATTTTTGCCGCTCGATTCTGAATAGACTGCAGATGATCGATCAGTCTATTGGACACTCCATAAAAATGAATGAACGAAGCATTTCAGTGTTTTCTTATCAAGAGATTTTTTTTATATGTCTAAGTCTTCGAAGCTGAAAACAACATTCCTTAGTAAGTGCCCTGATATGCTGGTCATTGTCATAGTTTGATCAAATGTGATACCCAAATATTCAACCGATGTGCATAAATCGACAACAGTACCGGAAATATTGATTGAATTAATAAGAATTTTTTGTAACTGCTGCTTTCATTCATCTTTAATCCATTCTCGACCATCCAACCATTGAATTCTTTGAAACAAGAAACAAATGTATCAGCTAGCTCCTCAAAAGTGAGAACCGAAGTACTTGAACAAACTATCTGCAAATCATCAGCAAACGCATAATATTTGGAAAAATATTTTTCAATGATTGGCAGGTACTCTCGGAAATAATATTAATTTTATAGTGAAACTATTTTTTGGATGAGCATGAAGCAAGTAGAAGATGAAAACCACAACATTGTTACAATTCAACCAGGCATAAACAACAAAATGTTCAAATATTTTTAGTTTTCTTTGTTCTAAATAAGCTTGATGCTTATGCTTATCATTAAGCAGAACAAATCGGTATTTAAAGATGGAAATAATGAAGTGCTTGACAGTTTCTGAATGGAAGTTGAAAGAGTAAATACGAACCTGATGGCGGAAATTTGATGTGTTTGACTGACAGATCAATATTATTTGTAATAACGAAAATTCTATTTTTCCTACAGAACATCAATGAGTGGCCATTTTGCTCTTGATATTCATTTTTCACACATGTTAGGCTTTCCCAATAATTTTAAATCAGCTATTTTCTAAACTCATAACAATTATAGCATCTGTAACTTGTGGGTCAACATTTGCACAGGTTCAACACGTAGCGTAGCGGCTTCAAGACGTTAGCACTGGGGTGACATAACATGAGATGTAGTAAAACAAGTTCTTGTTAGATCATTTCAAGAGTTACATATTGAAAAAAATAATGGTAGAAATGTTCATCCATTTAGCAGGGAACAGATGGTTTTGTTGGGGCTATTCAGTGAAACCTCACAAAACAGTTCTGTAGGAAGCGTACTTCTCTCGTTATTAAAAAGAGTTGGGACAGCTTTGAAATGAAAATTTTTAAAAACTAACATCTAAGGAAACACAAAATCATACCAAAATTAATCATTTTCAACAGCGAATCAACAATTTTTTCAATAAAATAGTAAACAAAAAAGTTTTGAGCATCATGAAACAACCTGAGATTGTATATTGATTTTTGCTCCAAGTTTCACTAATGTCTCAACGGCCTCTCTCTGGCCTGCCAGGGAAGCAATATGGAGAGCTGTGTTACCTTTCTGAAAATAAAATGATAAATTATTAAAATTATAACCATTATAAATATTTATGTCAATAAATTTTTCAACAAATTGCAATTTTATGCTAAAGTGTTGTGTAGTAAAACAAAGAAAAAATTTCCAACCAGGAAAAACACCATTACCTTAGTTACTGAATTGATAGCAGCTCCCCTGTTAACGAGTTCTGAAATGATTGTGGCATGTCCTTCCTTGGCAGCCAGGTGCAACGCATTCATCCCATTCTGAGAGTTAAAAGGTTCTTCAAATAACTACCAACATTTAACTACTTTTTTTAAAAAAATTATCACATTTAAAAGAAAAACATATAGTAGGCCATGTTAGTTAATTGCAAGTCGGTAACGTATGAGCTTTAAAGTGCAGATTGTATCGATATATTTATTCATGCATTGATTTACTGATGATATGTAACAAATAATTAAAATCATTTTTGTTTAATCGGATTGAATTGTTCATTTAATGTGTATGGTTCATCTCAAGTGTATTGTCCTTTAAGTATTATACAATTGGCATAAATATTAAAATTTTTAAAATCACGAGCTACTCACAGCATTGCAAACGTTAATGTCAGTTTTGTTCCGCAGATATTCCAGAACCTTTTCCAAGTTGCCTGAACGAGCTGCCCTCAAGAAATTTCGCCTCACCTCCGACCTAAATGGAGGAAATTGTATGTTCCAGTGTGATCAAATTGATGATCCATTATTGTGGCGTACAATTGAAACGTAGTGTATAATGAATTTTTTCTACTAACAGATGATTGCTTATGAAAAGTTAACAATAAAAGTGCTTTGCAGTCACAGGCGATGAACATGAACGAACATGTTGAAATCAAGATTTCTCTTAATATTCGTTAAATATTCAAGAAACTTGCCAAAATTGATTTGTAACATGAAAATAATACATTTTCAAATTGGAAACATTGCACATTTGAAATGATAATTCCAGAATATAAACTTGAAAGGTGGGCCTAAAAAGTAAGAGTCATTATTACTCTAAAAATGTTAAAGGCTGACAAAATTAAACAAAATAAATTTATTACACGTTCCATATTTGTGTCGGCGCCATGTTCTTTCTAAAAATGTAGAATACAAATGTCATTGAAAAATTGAAATTATGAAAAAGTCAGAGGTGTTTCTGGAAAATAATACAAAAAACGCTGTTCGATTTCTAAAACATGAATGAGAAAGGAATATAATTTGGTGGTAAAATATATGAACTAAAAATAATTTTCCGAGCAATCAGGGTACGAAGGATGTCTGTGGTACTTCTGGCCAGGTTGAGAGAAACATTTTTTAATCTAGAAAAACTCTTAAGGCCGTTTTCAAGAAAAATATTGAATTAGGATAGAGCATGTAGAATTTGTGAAATGCCAATGAGCCTTGATAAACTATTTTCGAAATCTAAGTTTTGTAGCAGCTTCAAAAATAAAATTTGATATTAAATGATATTCAGTAGAAGTGTCATGTACAAATTTAGAAAAATTTGTATTGCTCCAACCATGAAATACACTATCATTAAAATATTACTAGTCGGCTTGATTCCATGTACGCGTGCTGATTTGCAATGAGGACTATTATTAGTATTTAAATTTATACAAAGATAACAAGATTAAACCATAGTGGCATAAATTAACATAAAATTAAAGAGACATGAATAAAAAGTAGACGTAAGAATGCATGTCTGGCTGTATGGGGAAGCTGCTCCATTGGAAATCAATACAGAAGCCACTATATGAGATGTATGCGTGTATCTCCCGCTCTCTCTCTCTCTCTCTCTCTCTCTCTCTCTCTCTCTCTCTCTCTCTGCGTGTTACAACCTCCGCACCAAATCATTATATGAATATATCTACATACATTCAAGATTTCGTTTAAGTATGAACATTTATTCATATATATGTATGCATGTAAATATATGTTTATATATATATATATTTATATATATAAATTATATGTATATATATAAATATATTTCATTACATGTATACAGATATATTTATACTACTACGTACACACTCAAACACATACACAAACACACACACATACACACACATATATATATAAAATGTATATATATATATATATGTATATATATACATTTGATGTTTATTTAAGTGTCAACATCCTTCAACAAAAAATTTCGTTACGTAGCTTTAAATGATGCTTCAAAAAACACTACGAAAAATTTACACAAAATTACTAAGTAAAATTTAATAAAGATATTTCTTATAAAATAAATACACTTCAAATGTTATGAGATCCCGTTAAGTGGATGGGTAGAGATTGAGTGCAGATCACATCTCATTTATCGAGATTAGCATTAAATTACGTCATTAAGAATAATTATAGTGCTGTTTAGAGTATTCAAGAACTGAAATAGTATTTAAGTACTCAATTAAATATTACTATTTAAACAGTATTTCATTATTTTAGGACGATAATTAGTAATTAACAAAGTTAAAAACTTTGACAGAAAAGTTGATATATAACTCAATCATTTATTTTCCTTTGTGCGTTTTATGCAGACATCTCTAATAATTTTAGTGAATTTAAACAGAATTTATTAGTAATGTAAACATTTGTTAAAGTTACTGCAATGTAATGTGTGTATGTATAAAATAATAAAAATGAAAAATGTTGTGCCGCTGTTATAACCG
>NW_008705330.1:814710-857210 GCF_000326865.2 Helobdella robusta | reverse complement strand
AGCATGATATTTAAAATTAAAATCCTCAATAATGTGGAGCATATCAGTTGTATTTATACGACAAAAACAAGAAAGATCCAAAGACTGAGCCTTGGGAAACTTCTGACGCAACCAACTCGACAATGGATAGCATATTGTAAAAAAGTTGGTTGCGTCCAGTCAAGCAAATATGATTCAAACCATGAGGTTACCGATCCAGAAACACTAATACAATGTTTGAGCTTATCAACTATCAAAGGCTGATCAACGCAGTCGAAGGCCGCGCTTGTATCCAATTAGTTAGCAATGGTAAATTATGAGCGTCGATAGATGCAAGCAATTCAGCCAGACTTTACACCGACCAAGACGTGGAATGATTTTGCTAATACCAAACTGGTGCACTGGCATTATAGTAAACTTATATAATTGACTTAAAAGTAGTTAGAAACAACACGTTCAACCACCTTAGATAAAAACAACAGATCAGTTATGTTGATTTTGTCAAGATCATTAATCAGGCTACCTTCCCACCACTCTATCGAGACTGCGCTGCTCCACACTGTTGATGACAATTTTAATAAAGTTGGCAACCGAGATGCTTTCATTAGGGTTGGACTTGATTTATCTGTTGCCTTCGACTATATTAGTCACTCAATCCTCTTTGACCGTCTCTGGCAGGAATTTTGTGTGGATGGTTTTGCGCCATCAATGTTAAAATTTTACCTGGATGGTAGACAGCAATTTGTAAAGTTTTGGAATCAAACATCTTCTGCTTGCTTCCTCGACGCCGGTATTCCTCTATACTCCGTTCTCGTCTTGTTTTTTTCACTACCAATGTCTCTCCGATTAATGACATTTTCAGTAAAAACGTAATATAATCCCGTAACCATGCATTTGCACATACTGCCACTTTAGATGATCTCGAAGACGGACTATGTGTATTGCGAAATTACACAGGTTAGGTTCGTTGGTAGGATTTGAATAACTATCTTCATCTTAACCCTAACCTCATAAATTATTATTCGTTTCGAAGTATAAATATGTCTGATGCCGCTGCTCCATATATACATGGATTAAAACTGTCATAAAAGCAATTATTGTTGAAAATGACAGCATGCTCGGCGTTAGTTAACTTCTAATATAACTTTTCGATTTTCTAACGGTTGATTGTAAATCATTTTCAAGTTTCTTGAGTTCAAAACGAAAATTTTTGTTTATTCCATGCATGATAGAACAAAAAAGCTTTTTTCGGTATTTCTATACCATCTTCGGTGTTCAAATTAATATATTGTGTGTGTGCCCAGATGCCCAAATATATATATATATATATATATATATATATATATATATATATATATATATACTGTGCCAAAACTCTACTTTGTTGATTTTTCGTTTGTTTAGAGTGAATACTTAACGCTCATTTAATTAGTTTTACATTCTTCAAGTTTGTTAAATATAAGACTTTTACGTGTTTTCGGAAGAATTGATACAATACTCTATAAAATATGGTCTCCTTCCATCCATCCAAAACTCACACACACACACACACACACACCACACACACACACACACACACACACACACAACACACACACACACACACATACATACATACACACATACATATATATATGTCTTTTGGTGAACGTTTAGTTTATTAAAATTCAAAATACACTTATTAAATAAGTTTATTTATAGTGAGAAAAATCGAAAAAACGAACTACAAACATATTAACGCCAAACATTCGGTAGAATTTACAGAATATTGTAAAAATTATGGTCTATTATCAACATATATTCATATGTATGTATATATATATTTATATTATTGTGCAAATTTATATATTTAAATATATTATATATATAGCAATATATAAGAAGCAAAAGGCTTCATTCTATATATGTGATTGTGATTCGAAGAATTAGTTGTTTAGATTATTTTTTTTCTAAAATTAATATTGAAATGACAGATTGAAAGCATTTGAAATAGTGTTACCGAAATTTGTTGGAAATCAGTTGAAGGCAGAAAGTAAAGAACGAAACCATCAGAAATCAACTTGGAAGACAAAAAAGTGTATAAGGTCTATGACAAAGTCAGAGAAAGAAAATTGGGTTTTTTGGACACATTTGTAGAATGAAAGAAGACTGATTGAATAAGATGGTACTAATGAGGAAAAGAGATTGGAAGAAAAAAGTTGGTAGACCTGCTAAAAATGGATAGATGACATTACTGAATGGACTGGTGTTGGTATTCTGAATTCAATTAAACTGGCCAAAGATAGAAAAGGTTTTTGGAAAAAAAGGGAAAAAATAAATATAAAAAGCATGCTTAGATGTACACCATCGGCCTCGAGGATCATTGATTGATTGATTGAAAATGATTTTAGTTTTCTACATTATTGTATTATTTTTGTAACTGTTTATAATTTCTCTTACGTTTAGATTTGCTATTTATTTTGTTCAGTGGAAGATGAACTCGGTTTATTGATTATTCGTATTCGTAGATGATATATAAATTAAGTTTCAAATTTATAAGTTTAATTTATTGTTTCATATCATAATTTGTAATTAACGCTTGTTGTCGCTAATTGCAACTCAACAGTTATGCTACTGAAATATCTGGAAAGAAGCACCTGCACTATTCTTTGGCCACTTGCACTTGGCCAGAAAATCTCTTTGAAGCATTTGAGCAGGCTGTTTGAAACAAGGAGGTTGATGTCATCGTACATGCCTTCACATACAACAGACACAAGGTTCAACAATTACAGCGAAATTGAACTGTTTAATCAGAAGTATCCCATTGACAGTTGCACCAACATAACTCCAAGAATCACCAGCAAATTAAACAAACAACTCCACAATAAAAGAGGCCATCCATTATTTCTAACGAGACAACGCATACAAAATTATTTTTATAACAATTTTATAAAATCATCTGGGAATCCATTGTTTGCTGTTTTTGATAACATCAGCCCCATAGTAACACCATATCAAAACTTTGATAGCTTGTTGTTTCCTCATGACCACCCTGGGCGCTTGGCCACAGACACTTATTACATCAATTCAAAGTGACATTTTATGTTTCTATTTTCACAGTTTACATTACAATGTTTCATGCTTTAGTCTTCCATTGTAGCTTTATAATTTATATATGTGCTAAATTCAGTGCCACCTGTTTTTGCATACGTTCATTTGCACACATTTAATCCAAAATAAAATGA
Source organism: Helobdella robusta (assembly GCF_000326865.2). Lineage (NCBI taxonomy): Eukaryota > Metazoa > Annelida > Clitellata > Rhynchobdellida > Glossiphoniidae > Helobdella > Helobdella robusta. Next base: position 854,007 of record NW_008705330.1, on the reverse strand, counting down.
AAGTTGAGTTAAAATTGCTCAAAATCAAATTATAAAAATATCTTTTCAAGTGTTATTAGGTATGGTTTCAGTATATAAATTGATTGAGAAAAGCCTGCAACAGATAGTCAGTGTAAAATACCACAAAATTAATATTTTATTGCGCTAATATATATATATATATATATATATATATATATATATATATATATATATATATAATTATATATATATATTTTTATAAACTTGTATTACGAGGTTATTAATTAGAATATCAAAAACCTAAGTATCAACATAAACTTGTAATGAATATATAAAAATTTGTTTATTTAAGTTAAAATGTGGTGAAAATTGACAGTTATATTAAAATGTGTGATTCAATAATTAGCACATATGTACTTTTTTCTGACAGGAAATGCTGTTATAAAACTTCAATTAATTAATTAATTTATTACTTAGTTAATTAACGAATTGGTTAATTAGCTGTTTTTATTTATCTATTTAATATAAAAACATTTCCATTCAAATGAGTAATTTTAAAGCGAGACATTTTTACAAATATTCAGACATTTACTGAGATCTCACATAACAGCACACGATGAGGAGCTGATAAAAATGGGTTTCAATGCATTCTTGAGCGTAGGTGATGTTTTCAGGAGAGATGAAATTGATTTCAGCCACTACCCAGCCTTCCACCAGCTTGATGGCTTACGACTGTTTTCAGAACAAGAAGTGATTTTTTCTTTATATTATAATTAATTTCAGCTACTTAAAATCTGCCTTAAAAAGACAAAGTTAGATAATGTTACTTATATAGAAGCAGACATTTATCTCTTTGGCTGATATTCATTTAGACTTTATTTTTTATTCGTTCATTAGTCAAATTTGTTTAAAGAAAAATAATTCCAAGTTAAAAATAAAATTCAGAAAATTTTTTAAATGAATAAATTTTTTGCACATTCACTGAAATACTGAATACTAACAATTATTTCAACTAGCAGTACTTAAAATATAATTCCTAATTAATGTTAACTGGATAACCTATTTCAACAAAAAATGTGGAATCTTTCTGTTTCAATATCAATACAGTGTTTCTCATTATTTAAACCCCTTATTAATGTTAACTGGACAAACTAGGATGAATAAAAGTTCATTTTTTTTACCTCTACAAACTGATCAACAGCTGTTCCATGGAATAAAAGATCCAACTGGATTAAAACTTTTTGAGAACGGCAATCGAACAAACGACAAACAAGACAAGCACACGGTCGATGCATCAAAACTTGTTGAGTTTGATTTGAAGCATGTGCTGGTCGGCATCACCCAGAAGTTGTTCGGCAAAGGTGTGTAGGCTTTTTTGTCACATTTTCAATGACATTCTGCACTTTATTTTTGAGATTCATCTTGTGACTTGTTGACCAGATATCAAATACAGATGGGTGGATTGTTACTTCCCATTCACGCATCCTTCATGGGAGTTAGAGATATTTTATGAAAATGAGTGGATGGAGGTGTTGGGATGTGGTGTTCTCGAACAAGCCATTGCCATCAACGGTTCGCCTAATACTTCATTCCAAATACTTATCATCATGGATTTGTTGAAAATTGTAAATAAATTTTATGAAAAACGAGAAATTATTTAGTTCTTGTTTTTTATCTAATTGAAATAAATATAGCTGGAGCTGGAAACAAAGTAGGATGGGCTTTTGGAATAGGATTGGATCGTTTGGCAATGATACAGTACCACATTCCCGACATCAGGCTGCTGTGGAGTGAAGACAGGAGGTTTCTTGATCAGTTCAATGTTGATAATCCCGAAACAAAAATTGTTTATAAGGTAAACTCGTCTTTAAGGTTTTCTTCATCATTAATTATTCAGTTTGTACTATTGATACATTGACTGCATTTATTACTTCTTGATTTTGGTGCTAATCATACATGTACTTTTAATGCACTATCTCTGTTCTAAATTATTGACTGCGACGGTGGCAGATTTAAACAACTGCAACGGGGGTGGGGCCAAAATTTAGAAAATGTTTAAATTTTGAAGAGGGGCCAAGATTTGTAGTAATGTGGCTGACGACCTTTCTTAGTCGATTTTAAACATGAAAAGGTATTTTTTCTGACTTCCATTAAAAAACTGCTCACACTGATCCGTCACTGAACTGCCATATTTATTTTTATTTTCAAAACTTTTTCATTAATCTGATGTTGATCTTCTATATATAAACCGTGAAAATTATTATATCTCATTGTTACACATCTGAACCACACTGAATTATAATTAAACATTACTTAACATGTAATCTATGAATTTTCGCAGCCTATAAGCAAATACATGTGCAGGCAAACTGATATTTCGTTTTGGATCACCGATTCGTTTGTCTCAAGTGATTTTTACGATCTTGTGCGTTCTGTGGGCGGTGACAACATCGAGAGAGTGGCACTTATTGATATCTATTCAGACGTCAAAACAGGTTAGATATTTGCATTTAGGTTAAAAAAATGTTTCTTAAGCTTGGACTAATTTATTTATCAGCTCGAACAAGCCACTGCTACACCATAACTTTCCAACACATGGAGCGTGTCATTAGTGTGGAGGAGGTCAAGGAAATACACAATCATATTGCCTTGCTGGCTGAACAACAGCTTGGCGTTCAAATCAGATGATTATTATAATTGTAACTTATGTATATGCTTATTTTTTAATTATATTGTTTTTTTTCTTATTTAATTACTATTTTTGATTTTCATATATTATTATTTCAGGATTATCTTTAATTTTAATTATTAAACATCAATTTCAAGTATTTTTTTATTTATCTTTCCTCCTCTCATACCTCAAATGAGAATGTTATAAAACGGTCCGGTTATGAAAAGAAGAAATTGCTATAAATAATTTAATGGGAGCAGTTAAAGTTTTTTGTCACATCATGAGAGAAGAGATCGCGGTCAACAACGAATAACATTTGTGAAGTCCTTGCATCACTTGTTGAATTACCAGCACATTTCAACTAATACAAAGTGTTAAAGATTGGGTTTTGTGGAGGTCGATGGTCGCCAATGTCATGAAAGGATTAGGCACGAGAAAGAAGACTTAAAAACTGTTTTCGAATCATGTATAATAACTAAAAGTCCAGTTATTACAATTTTGATGATAAATTTAAACAGTAGTGCGTCCTACAATAATTCTTAAATCATCATCATGTACATTTATAGGCGCCCAGTGTTGATTCCAGGGTTCGCTGAAGAAAACATCGGGTTTTCCTTGTCGCATGATCACGCATATTTAACCGTCATTTCCATTCTTCTCTATTCTGGGTCAGTTCTGATTTCAGGCCCAGTCCCTCATGTCCTTAGAACATAGCACTGAAGTATTTACGTAAAATTTTTTCATTCTACTTTTTTTCTATTCTCGACTGCTCTATTCGATTGATCCTTCTCAATTGGTATATCACTTAGATAACTCTTTCAAATCCCAAATTTTGTAGGTGCCCAGTATCACCCTTCCTTTTAGTGGTATCTTTCAACTTACATCGTTTAAAAACAAATTTCTTGTGTTAAGATCACCTTTCAAACCACTGCATCGTTTGTGCCTCCATTTATCATATTTTTCACATAGTGTGAAATTTTCTTCAACTCCTTTACCGCACGCCACACAGGGTTATTTACCATGTATAAGAGTATCTGAATCCTCTCCGCATAACTTTGGTCTTACCAGCATTTATCTTTAAACCCTTTCTTTCCATGGTTATTTTCCACACTGAGAACTTTTCTTTCAGTTCTTCCTCATTCTCCGCCTTGGCAACCATGGCATCTCCCCACTAATCATTTCCATTACTATAATAAGAATGTTTGTCGTTAATATGTTTGTAGTTTTTTGGTGAACGTTTAGTTTATTAAAATTCAAACGTTCACCAAAAAACTTTAGTGAGAAAAATCGAAAAAACGAACTACAAACATATTAACGCCAAACATTCGGTAGAATTTATAGAATATTGTAAAAATTATGGTCTATTACCAACACACACACACACACACACACACACACACACACACACACACACACATATATATATATATATATATATATATATATATATATACTCACTACATATATAAATATATAGTGAGTGTACTTGAATCCACAGGTACGTGAGTATATAAAAGGTGAGAATTTTTTGACCTGCTGCCGCAAGTACGGTTCGCCAGTACGAGTACATAAAGTACACCGTCTCTCACCACGACCAAGTGTGTATTACTGTGAACACCTACCTCGTTCTAGACTAGAGGCGTTTCGTCCCTTATGAAACTTATCAGAAGCCCGAGTTTAAACGCCAACTTAGTGCAATTACTATCTCATTAGCCTAGAACGAGTTAGATGTTCGCAGTAATGCATCTTTGGTCGTGGTAAGATATGATGTATTTTATGTACTCGTACTGGCTACCCGTACTTGCGGGAGTAGGCCGGAAAATCGTACCCTTTATATACTCACGTACTTGTGGATTTAAGTTGTCTCATTATTTCCTATATTCGGCAAAGTAACAGTACTCTATATCGACCAAAATGCGTTTCTGTGAATTACTAAAAACACCTTAGTTTGCAATATTGTCTACTGAGATGGTAATTGCACTAAGTTAGAGTTTAATCTCGGGCTACTGATGAGCTTAGCTTAGAACGAGTTAGATGTTCACAGTAATGCATCTCTGGTCGTGATGAGAGAGGGTGTACTTTATGTACTCGTTCTGGCCAACCGTACTTGCGGGAGCAGGCCAGAAGTTCTCATTCCATTCATATATATATTGTCATAACCGCGGGAATCATCGAATTGCGCTATATTATTTGTTATCTGAATTACTGTTATCTTTGTAAAGAAATATTGTATCTATGCTAAAAATCTAGGCTATATATATAGAACCTGCGCAGTCATGTTTGCAGTCTGGATTCCAGCAGAGAAAGCGTAGTCGTTAATGTAATTTATTTAATTACTTGGATTAGTTTATTGTTTCTATTACTGTTGACATTCAAATAAACATTCAACAAGGTTTGCGTTTGAAGCAGTTGTGCTCATCTATCGGAAATCTTAGACCTACGAAATAACGAACACTTGACGATCGTTGGAAGCTACAACACTGGTTTTGGAAATATAGGGATCATTGAAGTTATGACATTGGTGTTGGTAGTAACGAACGTCAAATAGTTACAACAATATATGTATATATATATATATATACATATATATATATATAAATTATATAGATATATAAATTATAGTAATATCAGAAACGTGGTTGAACAATGAAACAGTTGATTTAATTAAGTTAAATAATTACAATTTTGTATATAAAAATAGAAAAAGCAAACGAGGCGGAGGTGTTGGTGTGTTCATAAAGCATGACATCAAATATGTTGTAAGTGATAACAGTGCATTTGATGATGAAAATGTCGACGTTCTCTGTGTGGACATTGAATCGGAGCATGCTTCATCTAGGGGTGTGCTAAAAGTTATCGCGATATACCGCCCACCCAATTATAAATTTGAGCCTTTTTTAAATAAAATCAATTTGATTTTACACGCCATCAAACCCGCCGACAAAACTGTTATAGTGGGCGACTTTAATGTTAATTTATTGGACAATGATTCAAATAATTCTAAAGACTTCCAAAATTTACTATTTTCATTTTTTTCTTGCCTTTAATTTACCAACAAGAGTAACTTGTAACGCCAATTCATTAATCGACAACATATTTACGTGGAGTCATAGTCTCAGACTTTTCTGACCATTTTCCAGTTTATGCAATAGTAGAAAATTTTAAAACTGCTATCAATGATGACCAAATTTTATGTAGAAAAATTAATAAAACATCCATTTTCTTTATTAAAAAAAACCCTCTCACTTCAAAATTGGCATTCAGTTAAAAACGAGAATAATATAGATACAGCATGCCTGAATTTCTACAATATACTCAATAAAACTCTTCACACATACGCACCTCTGCAGTGGCAGAAACAAAAATATAAAAAAGCATGGGTATCTGATGAAATAATAATATAAAATAGCAATCGCTGCACCAAACTCAGCTAATGTTGAAAATTATAAAAAGTTTAGAAATTACTTTACATCAGTAAAGAGAAAGGCAGAAAAAAATTATTTTCAACAAAAATTTGAAGAGGCAAAGAGTTGCTCCAAACAAAAATGGGAAATAATAAACGGTATAATGAATAGAAAACAAAACATTCTTGAAATTAATAAGCTAAAAGTTGACGACAAAATCATCGAAGACCCAGAGGAAATAAGTATTCTTTTCAGTGAATACTTCATCAATGTCACAGAGAAGAGAAGTATTACGATTGTTTCGTTAGAGTGATTAGATAAATTTTACAACATTTTAGGATTTTATTATACGGGGTTCAAATCATGTTTAACAAGTGATTTTCAAAATACAGTTTGCCTGAATGATGTTGTTGTTACCTAGGATTCGGTTCTCGGAATGATCTTGCTGTTTCTATTTTCAGCTGATATTCTTAAATAATAAATTATTTTGAGTTAACCTTAATAAATCACAAACCACAGTATATGTTGAGGCCACCAACAACAACACGTGTCCAGAACGATACAAGTAAAGAGTTGTTGTATCGCACGCCAACTCATCGTTTTGGACAGGTTCACTACAGTAGAACTAAAAAATAGTTAAACAAAAATTTGTGGATATTGGCTACTGCTACAAGATAGTCGACGCATTCATCAAAGATACCAACAATACCGCCACAGCAACTACCAACAACAAGAATTCTGATCCGATAAAACTTATGAATGATTGACAATACAACAATGATACAAAAATAATGAACAATATCATCAAAAACAATATAAAATGCAGAAACCCAATTCAAAAAATAAAGATTTATTACAAAAATGCTAAAACATCACAATTATTGATAAAAATCAACAACAAAATAATCAGAAAAATAATCAACTGAGCAGATCACGGATAATTTACCAATACAAATTTAAGGATAAAGGTGTGAAAATCTCTCAATCAGATACTCCGGTGCCAGCCTGTTGACAGCCAATTTGTAAGTTAGGGTAAATGTGTATAAAGTGGGACACCGGGACGAAAAACTTTTACGCGTCCTATTTAACAATACTAAAAAAATAAAATGGTCCTACTGATTTTAGGATTATTGGTCTGCTATAAACAATTCTTCAATCTTCAATTTTTCTTAGTTAAGTACTGAACTGATAACTGACTTTTGTCAAAGGCCGTAAACAAAATTTGTGCTGTTTTGTAAAATTAGTAAATTATGAAACACCAATATATTGAAAATGATCTAAAAAAATTTCACTTTTACTTAGGGTATTTTACATTTTAAGTCATATTCACTCGTCCCATCTTACACACTATGCTATTTAATTTATGTACATTTGGACACCCAAATCTATGAGTATTTAAATTGGGACAATCTGCTGTGAAACATGAGACATGCATTTAGCATAAATAATACAATTGGCACAATGTATTTATCATTAAAAATAATTGAAACATTTTTTGTTCAAAATTTAACAGTTTGCATTATCAGTTTGTGAATTATTTACACAGCCATATATGGCCAGTGCAACAATAACAAATGCAATTAATGAATTTAAAACAACTGGCATCTGGTCTTTCTATCTTCGAACAGTGCTTGATGAAGCTTTTTATCCATCTATAACGTCAACATAATATTCCTGTCGTCAATGAAACTCACTAAGCACATCTGTTAAAAATCTTGTTACCACTTCAGCTGATTTGGCTAACTTTGAAGTCAACAATACATTTCAACCTAGTTTATCTGCCAACTATGTTAATATAAAACGTCATCTAGCATGGTTTGATAATGATACAAAATGTGGATGAATGGGATAATTTATTATCGGAAGTTTTGATCAACAATGAGAATCAATCAGGTATATCAACTGAGTGTGATAACCTCGACAAATCTTAGGACATTAAGACAAACAACGAAATCACTTTTGAAAACCTTCTAGTGCTACAAGTTCTAAAACCACAGACAAGAAAAAGAACTTCAATGGCTGAAATTGTTAATACATACACCGGAGATAATTGCTTTCGCAAAAAACATCAGCAGTTCCAAAGGGTTTCAGATCAAAAAGAAACAAGAAATGCGATCAAACAATCAAGCCTAACAGAGAAACTATAAAAAAGCGAAAAAGGGGAAGAATTATAAAAAAGTCTAGGAAATAATTTATCGTTGACAACGATGAACAGAAAAATAACAAATACTGCAGTCATTTTGAAGGATTCTACTTTGACGAAAACTCCAACGACGAGGATTGGATTTATTGCAATGTCTGCAAAAAGTGGGTTTCATGAGAGCTGTGCTGGAATCTATGTTTAAAGAGCGTCTGAATAAAATGCAGAAAATAATTGATAAAGTTTTTAAAACCATGAATTGTTGTTTTGAGCTTAAAAAAATATTGGTTAACAATTTTATTTTCTTTTTCATTTTTGTTAGAATAAACTGACTTGTAAAATGTAATAGTTGGAAGTTTTTAACCATTAGCGTCAATAGAAATTCAATTCCATGTAAATACTCGTATTTAAATTGTTCATATGTCACGTGAATCGTGTAGTCCCATTTTTTCCAAAACTAATATCCCATCTTATCTGAATTTTAAGCTAAGTCACAGGTCATTTCAATTTGTCCAATCTTATAACTATTGTTTTTTATAGAAAACAAATTAATTTCTAAGCCAAGATATATTCTAGTATTATTACTCTGGAATTTTGTTCATAACTAGTTTTCGAGTTGTTGAAGAATAGTTCATAAGCCAATGGATATCACGCAGTATTGGCGTTACATGTTCAAATTTTATATAACCAACAATAAGTTTAGCAGTTCAGTTTTGGATGAATGCATGAGCTAGCCTTTTTATAGTTGACTTATGCACGATACTTTGAATTTAATGGTTCTATCAAATTCAACACTTGTGAAATGTATAGTACCAGGTACAGCAGGAGAAGTCCCAAAGAAGAATATTTATACATATATATATATATATATATATATATATATATATATATATATATATATAGTGTATATATATATACACTATTACATTGACTTGCTTGTATATACATGAACAATAAATGCGATGTCGTGTTAATGTTTCAAATCTTCTGGTTCACTTCTCTTCAAGTTTAGAGGCCATAAATTTTTAGAACTCTCGCAATTCAAAATTGAATTGTTAATATTTCATTTATTTAGGAAACTCAGAGTCTAACAGAAAATTTCATACTCAGAGACAAACACACACATCACACACATATATTATACATGCACATGAAAGCTTATTAATGCGCTGCGTATATTGACTAACTACATATGTATATGTATACACATAGATGGGCAACCTCTATGTCTACATGCGATAGAAGCATTTAGAATGCTTGAGTTAAAATGACTGTTGCTGTTAAAATAGTTGAATGAAGAAATAATAATAATGTAAATAAAAACATTTATAAGAAATTGTTAATGATTTAGTCTTCGATGTATCAATAAATTTGTATTTTTTTGGATTTAATGTTTATAGACTATATATTTTTAATTGATAAGTTGTTTCAAAGTGTTTTTCACATTAGCTGTTTGTTATATTTCGTAGTGAATCTGCCTCACCAATTAAAATAAAACTAAAATTTTTTGTATTGACCCACCAATTTTTTAAAACTAATATCATGTGATGACAACCTGAGGTTTAAGAAGGCGGTCGGATTGTTTTTCGGACGAAGAAGTTTATTTGTTTTGATGAATTTACTATCAACACATTAACAAACGTCAAAATGTGGTTAAACATCAGCAATGCATCATCATTCTCAAACGAAAGTTGTTGTACGAACATAACCAACAACACTATTTTGAACAGCCCACAAAACTCAGAAAAACAACTTCTTATCATTGCTCTTCCAATTATCGTACTCGTTGGATTAATAGGCAACACGCTTTCCTTCATTATCCTTCTAAGCAAGCCAATGAGGAAAACATCAGTTTATTTTTTTCTTGCAGTACTCGCAGTATCTGATACCATGGTTTTACTCTTGAGTGCATTCAAAACTTGGATCGTCCTCATATCAGGAATTGAACTTCTTCGACTATCTAATGTATCTTGCAAAATAATTTTCTACTTGACAAACATATCATATCATACCTCAGCATGGATTATCGTTCTCGTCACATTTGATCGATTTGTGGCAGTCTGGTTGCCTCTCAAATCGGCCTCCATATGCACAGTCAGAAGAGCGAAAATTGCAACAGTGGTTCTCACTGTCGTCATGGCCGCTTATAATTCTTACATACCCATACTCTACAGTCTCCATCCGGTTGAGACTGAAGTCGGCACAACTGTCTACAGATGTCAGTCACCTAACTCCTATGTGACGTTGGCACTCAACCTCACCATCATTCGTTCCATCACTTATTGCTTCGTACCATTTATCGTCATTTTCATTTTCAACATTTGTATTGACTTCAAATTAAGAAAAATTCCCAAAATTACACTTCATCAAACGTTTTCAAGCGCTGCTTCCTCAAAAGACAACAAACCAACAAAAAATAGAAACAATTTAGCAGCTGCCACAGCTGAAACAGCGGACAAAACATCAATAACAACTTGCTTCGATGATGACACCAGTGAAAAAAATATGACGAATTTTATTAGCAGGAGTCCGGCTGTAGCAATAAAATATAAAAATAAGAAGAAAAAATCAAAAAATGATCAATCAAATAACTTGTCATCAAAAACGCAGAGAAGCCACCAGACTAAGTTGACTCGTATGTTGTTCGCAATCTCCATTTCGTGGCTGGTTCTCACTGCTCCATACTCCCTTCATTCACTTTTCACTTTGCTTTTTTCAAAGCAAGACGCAGTTGCCAAGTATGTTTTGTTAATTTATTTTTATCACATTACAAGCTTTTTATTGTAGCTAACGCTGGTGAGCCACGCTGATCAGTCCTCCGTTCTTCTTTTTGCAACTTATTTACGCATCTACAATTGACAAAATCGCCAAACGATGTTGCAAATTTTGCAATTAAAGGCTAATGACATATTTACTATAAAGTATTGTGTCATTTTGATGACAAAATTGTACACAGTCTTGAATAAAGAAGAGAATTTAATTTAAATTATTTTAAAAGTTTGTTTCATTTATCCCGAAACAATTTAAAAATGTATAATTAAAAAAGGTTGAAATACTAAAAATTTATATAGTTCACATATCAATTAGTTGCAGTAGTTTATCGGTAATATTAAAAAAATTACAAGCAACTATTAGAGACTGGACAGTAAAACACCACTTGAGACATTCACTATCGTTTATATGTTCGTATTTTCGTATCATCATCTTTCTATACTACGTACCATACAACCAACTATTCAAGAGATTCTTTCAACGAAGTTGGTGTATTTGTAACTCGATCCAATCTTTTTCTAATTCTTCTCATTGTTTTTATCGTCAAAAGTATTTTTAGATATATAATCGTTCTCATCATCATCATCATCGTCATCATCTCCATCGTTGTCATCATCATAACCACCGTCATCATCAAGCTTGTCATCATCGTCATTATCTTCATCCAGCCATCAAAAATTGTCAGCTTATTTATCACAACATGACCGATTTCTTCCCGCATGCTGTTTTTTTTTTTCATTTTCAGCATGTTGTTGCGTTTTTCCACGAAAAATTTTTCTGACGCTTCTTAGCTATGTTCGTACACTGCTCTGCAATATTTACGTGCAAATGTTGGACCAGCACAACATTTTTTAGACTGCGTTTGAACATAATTACAGTTTGATATTTAAATTAAACATTGAAAATGGTAATATTGAATTTTATTTTGAATTATATTGATTCATTTTAAATCATATCAGACCGAACGAGACGAAAATAAAACATTCAAACAAGCAATCAATGATCCTGATAAAGGCGGTATGCTTCATGCTGTACTACATCAACCACTCCATCAACTTCTTCCTCTATTGTTTGGTCGGCAAGAAGTTTCGGACCAGGATGAAATCGTTCTTTTACAAATGCTGCTCGAAGAGGTTGTCCCATTCAACTTCCGTTCGAACAATGAAAAGTCACTTCTTTGAAATGGATCAAATGCACCAGAACTCGAGCAAGTTCACTTCTAACAAAATCAACTTGGCAGCTAGATATCTCATCGACAACAATGACATCAACAATGGTGTCAACAACGACATCAACACCGAAAATAACAATGCCAATAACAATAATATTAACAACGACATCATAAAGGAAACGAGCAGCAATATTAACGATAATGACATCAGCAACCAGAGTAGGCAGCAGGCAAATGAAATGGATGACATCCTGTTAGAAATATGATTAATTCAGCCAAAACACTGAATAAAATTGAAATACTTAAACTATGAAAACATTTTTATTCGCAGGTCGGTTTTTGTTGTTATGTTTGTTGTTGTTTGGATATTGTTTTTATAAATGTTGAGACGTTTTACGCGATATTTGTTGTGACAACATGTGTTTTCAATATAACAAATTATAAAGTGCTTGGTTGGTCTCACTTTTTTTGCAGTAATTGCTGACTACTTCATTAACAAATTACGTTATCATCACTGCTGTCAACACTGCTAAAATTACAGTTATTTTTTTAGTTTAACTATTACTATTATCCCTTTTATTATTATTATTATTACAAGTATTATCAGTGTTGTATAGTAATCCAAGTAATCCGATTACGTAATCGATTACATTTTTTTGAATCTGTAATCTGTAATCGCATCATTTATAAAAGTAATCTGTAATCTGTAATCAAATTACATTTTTTGTGTAATCTGTAATCTAAACAGGTGTCACGATTACTTTATTTTAGATTACTGTAACGACAACAATACCTAAGATTTTTAAAATTTAAAGTTAAAAAACTAAAAAAAAGACTTATTCAAAAGAAATAGTTTATCCATTGACGTCGTATGCTTTTTAATTAGACCGCCCACGTAATGTTAAAAAGTTGGTCTGCTCAAGAACGTTATGAAGATTAGCAAAGTCGCTTCCGGTTCAAACTTGTTTGAAATTTCATGAAATTTAAAAAAAATGCAATTTTTTAAATTATTTTATGAATAATTACAATTTAATAATTCAATAACTCATAAAACTATGTGACATTCATTAAATAAAATTCTTATGATGTAATCTGTAATTTCAAAAAGTTTGATGATGTAATTTGTAATCTGTAATCGGACACATCATTGCAAAGTAATTTGTAATCAGATTACTTTCCAAAACTAATCTATACAACACTGACTATTATTACTACTATTGCAAGCACCAACAAAATCAACAACTAAAACAACAGTTACTTCTCCCACCACCATTACCACTACCACCCCACCACAACCGACACCACTACTAAAACTACTATTATTACTACTACTAATACTACTACTACTACTACTGCTATTACTACTATTACTACTACTAATTCTATTTCTATTACAAGAAAGAGCAATTATGACCATAACAACCAGTTCTGCTAATTCCTCACAAACACTACCATCATTATTACTGTTATGAACACTGCAGCTGTTACCTCACTTACCAACACTGCTCTACATTTACAATTTTATTGTAAAAAGCCGAAAGAGTTTTTCATCGACCAGCGATCACCTCTTCAATGATGACCGCAGCCTTCATGTGACGGTCTTTGTTATTTCTCTTTCTGAACAAACCTCTTCAGAAGCCAGAAAAACCAACATTGGCAATTAAGAATTCAAAATAACTAAGAAACTCAGCAAAAGTATTCACTTGCTCATGATATCTTACATTGCTTGGATGGATCATACAACTTTTGTTAATTAATTGTTTGTTAACATTTTCATTAGGAAGAGTTTCTTGATATCAAATCAAAATTTTTCTCATCAGATTTATGATGTAATTTTTAAATAATTATTTTAATGTTTTTATGTTTCAATAATAAATTCTGTTAAAATCTGTTGTATTAGCGAAGTCTCATTTTTGAGTAATTTTGAAATTAAAAATCAAAAATTTTCGTGATTGTGTTGAACGTTGATTTTTATGAAACTCAAATTTTGACGCAATTTGAACACGTGGACAAAAAAAATTTTCAAGTCATTAAATCAAAAGAATAAGGTTTAAAAAAATAATCTTGCGAATGTTGAAGAAGAAGAGGAGGAAAAGTTGCAAGCTGATGTTTATATATTCCGTTCCTCCCAACCTCTGAACTGCATGCAGATCGAACGAAGATGGTTTTAAGTTTCCGTTCTTATCTTGATTCACATTTCATTTTTTCCATTTTTACATTAAGTTTTGACTCAGTATTAAACAGAAGAATAATATACAACAAATAACAGTAAAATCAGCAGCACTTTTTACAGTTTTTCCACATTCTTATTCATTGTGCAGTATGCATTACAAGTTTTAGTTTTTAAACCATGAAATAATTTTAACACATTAAAACAAAACAAAAAAAAAACACAAGTTTGAGGTAGAATACTTTAACCGATATATTTCATCGTAATGATCGCGGGACAGACATTATTATAAAGTGAAACGACACGATGTGGGCACTGATGTGTGTGAGTGTCATACATGGCGACTCAACCATCCATATCATGCTTATTAATCAGATCTAATGTAGCGAAGAATTACATGTCGGCGCATTAAACTCAACGTGTCATATAAAAAATCCATCAAGTCATTATCAAGTGAAGATGTGCTAATTAGTGCAACTTCTACGTGTGCTTCTAATTTCAAGATTACGGTTTCATTGATGTACTATTATTTCACTTGTGTAAAAAATGCATACTCATGTAAGGAATAGGATGGGCTGCACTGAATTTGAATTATTCAAATTTGGCCGGAGCAGAATTTGCGTATCATACATAATGCTATAACTTGTGACTTTTTGACTATGATTTTTTAAACTCACCATAAAACCTTGCTTCACTGAATTCCTATAAATATTCTAAAAAATTGTATTAAATTCAAAGCAATGCAATAAACTATTACATAAAAACAAATACAATTATGCTATTTTTAAAATTAAAACCAGCAATTTAAAAAATTAAAACCAGCATCGGCATTTTATCTCGCTCTCTTTCTCCAACCTGTTAAAGAAGAAATACTGGCAAATATTTTGACCAAATTTTTGCAATGAGGGCCGGTGTTAACTTTTGGTCACCCTCATCTTCAACTGAAGCAAAATGATTCAGTGACCTCTTTCGATTCCCAATCGACTTTTGGATCATGATCAAATCTTTTCTCATTCCTCCGTACTCGCGTGCTGGTAGTTCAAGGTATCTTATGCGTTCATCGTTGTTCAAAGAATAACCAAATATAGAGGCCACAATAAATTTATTCAATTATAAAATAAATGGTTTAAATTAAAACCATAAACAGAACTTATTTATAAGTAGCTACTGCATTTATTTATTTCGTTATAAAGATGTTTATGGAGTGTATGCTCGTAATAAAAAATAATTATACTCGAATCATATCCCAGTAAAATGAGGCAGTAAAATAGAGTTATTATTAGTTTTTAAATTCAAGAAATTAATTAAATTATTAAATTTAATTTATTAAATTAATTTTCAATTTCATTAAATTTATTTTCAAAAATCTTTTAAAAAATCAAATTAGTTTACGTCATGGAAAGATAGATGGCGTTAGATAGTTAGTATATCAAGAAAAATAATAAATTAGAAACACAACGGGCATTTTTATCTGTTTCGAAACAGGGGCACGAAGGAAGCATTTAAAATCTCTACATACTGTAGAACGAACCTTCTAGAGAGCACACAACCTTCTTCATTGTATGAAGAACCACAAATTGTAAGATGTATTCAAAAGTCTGATATTTGGATCCATTTAATTTTATAAGCAATTTATACAATTTCTTTTCATTTTTATTTTCGTTTTATTTTTTCCGCAGTATGCTTAATTTATGGCGACAAATATTTATTAACCGTTTCAAATGTTTTTTAAAAGAAAAAATGTCAATACGAAAAATAGTCAAGAAAAACAATTTGAAAAGCGAGTGGTTCAAAGCCTGTGGTGGAAAATAGAAAATAAAATATATATGGCGCTGCAGTGACTTGATTGTTTTCAGTTCGTTTAAGAGGCAAGGCTTCTTTCAAATGAGTCAATTCTGGATGTCCGTTAGCATGATTTATTGTCAGGGACTCAATTTAATTGTTTATTTTTTAGTTTTTTGCTGTTTATTTACTTGTGGTTGTGCGTTTGTACTTACATATTTGTGTGTTGGCAGTTTCGAAATTGTCTACTTGTGAACGAGGTTGCGCTATTTTGTATCGCACGTACGAACGCATGCCTCTCGTAATAATTTCTTATCTGTTCAAAGTTGATGGATCCACTTAATGCGGTACGCCGGGAAATAAAATAAATGTTCTAAAAAATTTATAATTAAGTAATAATGACAATGTGGTTATCGTAGAAAGAAAAATTGAAAGAAGATGAGATGGTCTGTGCAAAGAAGCAATTATTCAACAAAATGTTTGTCTTCATTTATAAATATTCTCCTTTCTCCTCATTTCTTCATTCAACATCGCACGAGAACATTATTTGCTGATTGAAAACATGTGTGTGTGCGTGCGTGTGTGTGTGAGTTTGTGTGAGTTTGTGTGTGTGTGTGTGTGTGTGTGTGTGTGTGTGGTTTCACGCAAAGCACTGTACGTGTACCTAAATACAAGCACCATGTACACACAAACTGATGATGTACACGCAGCTGTACTTGTGAAGCAAAACGTACATGGTTGACAATCTCGTGGACGGATATTGTACGTGCGTGCGTTGTGACGCAGTGGAAGAGGATTGTGTGTTGGCGGGCGGATGTGGCGCTGATGAACATCCATTCAAACATTTGCACATTTTTCCAGCTGCAATCCGGTGCAGACCAACCAACAAATTCTCACAGACAAACACGCAAATTTAGCCACGTTAATATTTCTATGATTCTTACAAGCGTTAATTATTAATTATAATTTATTAAATTATTATCCTAAAAAAATGAGAAAATTATAAACTGGGTAGAATAAAAATGTTAATATTTTTGTAGAGTAGACCGAAATACAAATACATTGCATTTGTCGAGAGGAATAACATTTCAATACTCAGCAGCAACCAAACATCCATCATGTTAGGTACCACAAAGACAACATATATCTGCTTATAGGAAAATATTTATTCGTGAACAACATATATTTGTTGATAGGAAGATATTTATCCGTTTCTACAATAATTGGAGACCAATAAAAGCACCAATGACAACAAACTGCATGAATAAAAGAACAAAACAAAAAAGCAACAAAGTAAAACATATGTTGATGTAATATCATTGTGCGGCGCTCAGCAAATGTGTGGAATATAGTTGAAAACAAAGACCTGTAAATTCTGCTTGGAATATTTGAAGTTGAAGTTGTCGTAGTTTTAAATGCTTTTCATGATAAATCAGGGATGGGCAAACTTTTTGCTGAGAAGGCCACTAGTTTACCTTTGGAGGGCCGCATAAGTAAATTTTTCGGCTCGATCGTTTACCGAGGAGGGCATATTTTTTTGGTCATAATATCTGACAGACATAATTCTTTGGGTCATTTACGCGGACCGCATAAAACTCCTTGGCGGGCCATAGTTTGCCCACCCCTGTGCTAAACCATCAAACAAAACAATAACCTTTTATAGCTCAATACGTTCAAATCTAATTTCGGGAAATTTTTGTGATTAGGTATGTTATGATTATTGCTCAGCTGAAGAAAAGTTATATGCTCTTATCTGAGGAAATTTAACTAAATAATATAAGCAGAATATTCTAAATATACACACAGTATAATAATTATAATAATAACTAAAATAATAACAATAAACAACAATGTCACTGAATAGAGGTAAGCATGCGGCTTAATTGATTGTAAATAATTCAACCCTCTCTTTCTAACACTGAGTAAAACTATTTTCAGTGCATCTCATTATATCATCAACACCAAAACATGCTGCAACTTTCAAATTTAAAAAAATATTTCAGGAAATATTAAGCCAGTACGTTTTCGTGTTCAACATTGTAAGTTCATGATGAGACGACCATCCATCGTCATTAAAAACCAGACAACAATCCTAACATCGAGCTCATTTTATCTTTAAAAACAATTCATAATTGTTCACCAACGTCTTACTCATGTTCGTCGTCTTCATCATCATATTTATTGCTATCAGCATTATTACCATCCTTACCATCATCAATATTGTCGTGTTATTTAAGATCATTGTGTTATATAAATAGACGATCTTGAAGCTGTAACTGACATGAAAACAATTTTATTAACGTATTGCCTACAAACAGTTTGATTGACAGATTGCGTATCACTCGTAGATAATTTGAGAAAACGTTCAACAAAACAGACACATTCGTGTGCTCCTTCATATAATTTATTTACATGATTATCACACTTACTACAAGAGGATTCTCGTGCAAATGTTATCATTTCAAAAACTTTCCTAAAACAAATGCTTCAGTTAGAAAAATCAAGTAGGCAAACTATGATTCAATTATAAATTTTGCTGCTGTGTTCAGGGTGCATTTCAACGTGTGGCACGTTCAAAATTGCGCATTGCCTATGATGGACAGAAGTTTGGTCGAATTGGAACCTAATCAATGCAAAAAATTGATTAGAGTCCAAGATTGAATTACTTTGAAGGCTCATAATCAATTACCGCTGCATATCTTTCATTTCTGAACATCGGATGAGTTAATATAAGACATCATTTAAATATTTAAAAATTTTTGACGAAAACGCTCAAATCTACAAAATTTCAAATTTGCATCCAACTTTTCCAAACGACTGCGTGACACATGAAATTTTTGTCGAAGCCTGTTGCGAACTGCAAGGTGAGCGTTCCTTTTTCAAACTGGCTTCTGTTAAAAATGACTTCAGGACTCTTTGAGCTCACTGTAAGTATTAGCCATTGAAGAGGATTTAGCCAAATTAAAAATAAATAAAATTATTCAAAAGCGCAATGACGTTCGAGTTATTGCCATTTTTATTATAAATTATTTACTCTACAATTTTTTAGTTTTGGTTTCATTGTTTTATTTTGTGACGTCCGAAGTTTAGTTAAAAACGTGAACCTACTTTTTATAATTAAAAAAGTCTTTATGAATGTGCTTGCCTGAAGATGACAAACATTCTTAATTAAGGCACAAGTCAGGCATCATTATGTTTCTTCTTGCATCTGTCGTCAACGAAGCTGTTTGTGCTTCTGGCATAATGAGTGATCCTCGCTTACAATGATCCATTTACTAACCGATGCTGGAAGCTGGAAGTCAAACAGCCCCATTTACTTTTTATTATTGGGAAAACTGAAAAACTGTTAAAACAGCAATTATTAATGTATTAGAACGTTTGCAGAATTCTTTGTTCCAAAAACTTAAAATTTAAAAAAAAGGAAAAATAATGGCAAAGAGTTTAATGAGCTACAAATGTGATAAATTGACAAAAGTTAATTGTGATTTGTTTGTAGCGATCGTTCAGCGGTGCAGTCACGCAGAAGAACGAAACAACGTCGCCTCAGCTCCAACATTAGTATTCCAATATAAATTCTAGCATGAATTTCATAGTAACGCTAAGTTAATAATGTTCAGTAATTTTACTTTAAATAAAGAAACGTGCTGAGCTGATCTTTTGTTTAAAGAAGCTTTACGCTTTACAAATGATGAATATGTAAATTTTCCAAACCATCACATCACTGGCAACAAAACAGTAGCAATGGAAATAACTAAAAATTAAAATTTCCGCACCACAACGACCGATCGAAAGCTCTTTGCCGTGTCATCTGAAAATCAGCCAACAGCATGTCATTCAATTATCGCTCTGAAGGAACAAGTTTCATTCAAACGATGCCATGTTGCATTCTTTGAATTTCTTCTGAAAAAATTGCATTAGTTGAATAATAGTGACTGTTTGTTGGTGCTGAACACGATGATGGAGAACACAATGATAGTGAACACGATGATGGTGAATGGATGATAATGAACAGATTATGGTGAAAATATGATAATGAACATGATGGTGATGAACATGATGATACTGAACATGATGATGGTGAACAGGTGATGGTAAGTAAATGACGATTATGAAGATGGAACGAAAGAAACAAGCATGAGGATGGTGATGAAAATATGTTAACAAAAATTATGACTTATTCACGAAAAATGATGAAATGGATGTAGATAGAATATGATGAAAAAAATGTTGACCCTAAAATTAAAATAATGTCAAGTGATATCTTATAGATGTGTTATATATCTTATTCATTCGAAATTTTTTTTTCTTAAAATATGATAACGATGGATTTCAGAATTTGCCATCAAACAGGATCTGTTGTTGTGAGTAAAGTTGCTCTAAATCAGAGGTGGGAAAAGTACGGCCCGCGGCCTGCCAAGCCATTTTATGCGGCCAAATTTGACAAAAAATTGAAAAATGACGTTATAAATAAAAATAAGGTCATCAGCCATAAATGTTGCTTCCCCGGTCAACATTTCAAAATTTTAGAAAATCCCACACTTCCGGTCAACGTTCGTAAACCTATATAGTGTCAGAATTATGAAATAATACTGACTAAAAATACTTCAAAGTTCTTCAACGCAAAATTAATTCACTCGATAGGCGGCTTGATGCAAAGTTATTCACTCGATAGGGGGCCTGATGCAAGTTAATTTACTCGATAGGTGACAAGACGATTTTTTGTTTGTTTTGCAATTTAGATGACGTCGTAAATTATTACAAATTATTTTAAAATTTTATTAGTAGTTTTTTTAATTAATTGGACTTACCTTGGAAATTTTTATGTTTAAAAACACTCGAAACAAAATCTAATTTTGCTTTAATATAGAGTTTCTTTATCTTAAGTTTTAGTTGAGAAGAGAGTCCGCTGGGTTGACTAGTTAGGCAGCCTTGATTAATCGGTGTCTATTCTGGTCTCTAAGAGACTTAATTCGATATTCTATGCTCGTTGGCACGGGAACGTCTTAAGTTCTCGAAAAGAGTCCGCCTTTGGTTCACCAGTTAGGTAGATTCGAACAATCGGTGCCTGTTCTGGTATCTAAGAGACTTAATTCGTGATTCTATGCTCATTGGCATAGTTTCAGAAACGTTTTAAGTTCTCAAAAGTGGATTTGGTACGAGACTCTATGCTCATTGGCATAGTTTCGCGCGCGTACTAAAGTCACACAATTTGTTTCCAGTGTTGTTCTGACTCTTGTTGTTTTGTGTTGGTTGTGCGAAAGCCGACCAGATTCGACGGCCTAGTGAAAACAGGCTAGGGTTGTGCGAAAGCCGACCGACTGACTGTCAGGCCCAGTGAAAAAAAGCCTTGGATTCTGTGAAAACGAATCCGCCTCCTTCTTTTGTTTTTGTTGTGCTATTTGTGGACCTAGGGTTCTTTGCTGAAATCTATACTCATTGGTATAGTTTTGCACGCAGCTTGCAATTTCCATAGGCTCCGATTTTTGTAATTTTTTCTGCATTCATTTTATTTATTTCTCGGAGTTGTATCGACACCACCATCGGTCACACACGTCGAGGTTGTACGATTAAACGCCAAGAAACATATCCCAAGTTGAAGACCCAACAAGAAGAAGTTCTAGTTCCTGTATTCCAGTTTGTTCATTGACATTTTTTTTACATTATTCTAGAGTTCATTTAGTTCAATTCCTTTTCATTTACTTCCATCGATTAATAAAATTGTTATCGAATATTTTTACGCGTTCGTGTGTTACTCAGTAAAATCATATAATTCGAAAAAGCCCAGTGCCACACAGGACTGGTCGAACTCACGATAAAAATATACAAAAAATTATTGTCGGACCATAAAAAAATTCCCTGAGAAAGATAGAGGAAGAGATTACCTCACCACCAGTTGCAAATTTCCGACAATATATATATATATATATATATATATATATATATATATATATATATACATTGACTCTTCAAGTTATATATATATATATATATATATATATATTTATATAATTATATATATAAATATGCGGCCCTCCAAAGATAAATTAGTTTTTAATGCGGCTATCACAACAAAACGTTTGCCTACCCCTGGTCTAAATGAAATTCAAGAATTGAAATTTAAATGTTGAAACGTGTATTGTATATAGTCTCGCAATCGATATAGTAAGATTTTATTATTTACGTTAAAAAAGTTCTTTTTTTTCATATTTGGTACATTTAAATAAAACGGTATCCCTAAAATTTTGCATTATAATTTAAATATTTCTTAAAATAAAATTATCGAAGCAGCACAAAATACCAACAATTTATTTGTTTTTTTTACAGAAACGACGACGTCAAAATATTTTAACGGAAAACCGTTTATCCATCTTATGAGTATAATTGCAACTTTAATTGTCATCATCTTCATCATCATAACAACTGTCATGTCATCACTATCATCATCATTATCATCATCACTACCATCACTATCTTCCTCTTCATCATCATTCTCCCCTCACCATCGTCACAATTTTCTTCGACAACTCCTTTCATCCTCATTCCAGCAGCAAGACAACATTGAAATGATCACTTTCAAAGCCTGTCATTTTTTGTCCATAATTTTTTTTTGGAACGTCATATTTTTTCTCAACGCATTTTAAACGCCTATTAAGGCTTTTAAAACTCCCTAACATTCACGTGGAACGGTTACCGGCCGTTGAGTTGATGAAATGTGTTCTACATATATGAAAGGTCTGGTAGTGCACTAATGAGCTCTCGTAATTGTTTTATTGTTTAATAGATATGAAAAATACCATTTAATAATATATTTTGATGATATTATTGTAAAAGTGTAGATTTCACTTTTAATGAAAACAATAAAAGCATTGAAAATGGAAAGAATGTTTTCTTGAAGGTTGGTGGGGTTGAGAGTTTGCTAGCATGGTTGAAAAGCGAAAAATTGCAATGCGCCATTCTTATAGCACAACAATCTGGTTCAAACGCAGTCCAAAACTCAAACACATCCACAAACATTGGCGTAAGATGTGGTACTTTCAGATTGATGGAGAATCTTACGTACGTCTCTAGGTGTGAATGTACAATCAATGTGCCACAAAAAATTATTGAAGAGCGATATGTGAACCGCTATGCTTTTGACAGAACAGAATAAGTACAAATAAAATGATAGAAAACGCTAATATTGATTTTTCAAACAGGAAAAATGTTTCTTACTTCTTGAAAGATTTTTGAATGTTTTTGTCTCTTCCGCTCATTTCAATCAATACTGCATGTAGATCAACCAATCAAATACCACAAAGTCTGGGACAAACAATCAATCGTTAACGGTACAAACTAAGAACGTCAGAAGGTTCTTCATTATTAATATTTAACGTTAATCTTCTTTGAAACCGTACTTATTCGTAACAAGAGTTTTACGGGCAAACATTTGAAGCCTGGCGTTATTTAAGGCGGACATCGTCAACCAACCGCTGAAAAGTTTAACTCTTTTCCATACGTTAATTGATGATTTTGAATGTGTTTTTTTTATCTGGTTTTATTATTAGAAAATAATTGACAAGTTTTACCGGCATATGCTTTAAAAATATCATTGATCAGGACAGGAATGTTTCGAAATGAAGAGGCGCCGCACGGCAAATGCAGCCACATAATATAATATTAAAATATGAATTATTTTTTCTGCAATTCACGAATATAATCTAATTTGGTTTCAATTTCATATATTGAAAACTGAAAATTTAGTAAAAACAAAAATAGATTTCATTGCAAAGTTCACCAACGTTTCACCGGTGTGCTTCTCAGTGATTGAAGTTGAATGCATCAAATTTGACAGAAATTCACACTCGAATGGGGTGAACTTTTTCGTTCGAACGAAAGCCCATCTGTGTAAAAATGTAGTACTAATATTATGCAAGCTACCAGTGAGAATAAAATTTATATTCAACGGTTTAATGAATTTTGCACAAATTTGATTTATATAAATCGGGAAGCAACAATTTTTAATGAAGGTTAAAAAAATGTCCATTACACTCATCCTAGGTTCAGGCCACAAACGTTGTATATGAATAAATCCTAAACGACGAATACATCCCAGAATTGTTTACAAAATGTTTGAAATAAATAAAATGATTTTCTAGTTTTGATTATTTTATCCTTGTATCTTATGATTATCTTACCTTACACATATGTCGATATGTAGACATATGTATGTAAGTGTAAAATTAGGCAGTAAATTTTTATTAATACAAATTGTATTGAATTGGATTAAAAAATTATTATTATTAAACGTTGTTTTACTTAAATTTTCTATTTTTATAGTTAATTTAAAAAAATTAATATTTAATATCATATATTAAAGTACCAAGGAGAGGCCTGTCAAGCACAACGATCTCAAATTAATATGGCTACATAAGACCAGAAAAAAGATACTAAATATACTAAAATATTATTCAAATCAATTAAAATATAATCTAAATAAATAAAATTAAAAAAAAATAAAGAAATACTTATTAGTAAACTAAAAATTGTAAAATTTTATAAATTTAATGAATAATAAATTCTACATGGAAACTGAATATAGAGACCAGACACCAAAGCTAACTGAAAATGTGCGTGGGTACGTTCAAGGGCCTGTATAGTTATTCTAAGTATATGTAAAAACGCAACGTTTAAAAATACAAATTTTTTAAAAATTTAAATATAATTATCAAATCATAAATTTCATTTAAACTTTTTTCGCCCATCGCTAAAACGTTGGCGGCCGTTTTTGTGTTTGTTCATATTTTTTTAAATTATTATCTGGCCAACGGTGAGATTGTATTTCGAAACGTTCCGTTTTTTATTTAATAGAACTTTAAAATAAATCTTGCTAATTTAATATATAATTTAAATATATTAACTTAAAAAATTAAACAGAAATATGGAAAATTTAAGTTAAAAGTTTAATAATAATAAAATAATAATAATAATTGAATGTTTCGATGTTCAAAGCATTCAAGTAAACTTGTATATATGTGGCTGTGTATGTGTGCCTGTAAAAATACATTAACCTATTATTTTTCATTTTGTTTTATTTTTATAAAACCGCCTCCTAACGAGTTCATAATCTTTACTTTCTCCATTTGTATGCACAATATTTGTTTTTTTTTACATTATAATTTTGTGTATGTACCATTATACGAGCGTATATATATATATATAAACTTTCTGAAAGTAAAAACTACATTACGAAGAAGACATGAAAAAAGACAAGTATGGATTTCATTAACACCAGAAATAAGAAATGTTTATATAGATGAAAATGGAAATATGCAGTTAAATGGGTATTTACTAGAGGAAATTACTGCGGAAACACCGAAACTGACAGCTACGACTGGAATTTCTGAAGAAACACTGCAAAAATATTGGAGAATTTTACAGAAATGACCAAGGAAATAAATAAACCTCGACATATAGGAAACCTAACGAGAACATTTGTAATAGATAAATTTTCAAGAAAAACATCAAATGTTTCTCAATGGATGAATATTTTTGAAACAGAATGTGCTCGTTTAGGAATAGATGAAGATACAAAAAAAATTGAGGCTCTGAGGTTATTTTTAGAGGAAACATGAACAAAAGTTCTATGCTAATAAAGTATAGTGTAAGTTCAGATTGGTGGATGTGGAAAAAAACTTTTGTGAAACCTATGCTGACAAAGGTTGGTCGCCAGTCCGGTACACAATTTTATTTAAACACAAACAAGACTCATCATTATTAGCATATGCAAAAAAAAGAAAGATTATTATTAGAATTAAATAAATCAATGGATAAACAAACCCTCATTGATTTAATCGTTACAGGGCTACTATATTTTATAGCGGATAAATAAATAGAGATAATTTAAAAGAAACTGAAGATTTATTTAATAATATTCGAGGTTTAGAGCATTTAGTAAAAAAAAGAAATTTTGAAAACAACATTAAGGAGAAACATGACACAGACCGGCGGCCATGCAGAATTTGTGAAAAAGAAGAAAAAGGAACTCGCTATCATCCAGAATCTCGGTGTTGGTTCAAAAACAAAAACAGTGATCGACCACGAAGAGACCACATTAAAAGCATTAACAATTCTGAATTAGAAATCCAGTTAAATGAAACTAGTCCAAAAAAACTTGTAATTCCACCATTAATCAAAATAAAATTGACAATAAATGATACTTTAGGAACTTTAGAAATTTATGACTCAGGATCAAATGTATCTTTAATAAATTCAAAATTATTGTCAATAAATTCAAAATTAACGAATAATAAATACGAAAATTTGAAAACGATTAATGGTGTGAAAAAATCTATTGGAATAATGACTTTAAAGATAAAAATTTTTAAAATTGAAAAATATATTAATGTTTTTGTTATAGATAAAGAAAATTTTGATTACGATTTTTTTATTGGATTAGATTGTATAAGAGCATTTCAATTATGTGAAAATGAAAAATTAGATATCAGACAAACAATTCAAGATTTCAAGAAAGATGGAAGTAAAAATAAAATAAATTTAAATAAACATATAAAAACGACATGCTTCAACATCTCAGTAAACCATCTAAACTTTCAGCAGCAATCTGAAATTAATAAAATAATTTCAAAATATAAAACACTTTTTGCTAAAGATAAGTACGACATAGGCACGGTGAAAGGATATGAAGCCCATATTGGTTTACAAGTAGATAAATATTGTAGTAAACGACCATACAGATGTAGTATTGAAGATAAAAAAGAAATAGAACAGCAAGTATCAAAATTATTACAGAAAAATTTGATTGAAGAATCTTATAGTCTTTTTGCAGCTCCAGTAACATTGGCTTATAAAAAAGAAGAAGGACGAAAATGTAGATTATGCATAGATTTTCGTGACCTAAAAAAAATCGTAGTTTCTCAATCACATCCATTTCCGCTAATCGAAGATTTAATGGTAAAAACAAGGAATTGTAAATATTTTTCAACATTGGATATAAACTCTGCATTCTGGTCAATCCCTTTAAAAATTGAAGACAGAAAAAAAACTGCATTCGTTACTCAAGAAAATCATTTTCAATGGACCTGCTTACCATTTGGTTTAAAAACATCTCCGGCAATTTTTCAAAGAGTATTGAGTAGTATCATTAGGAAACACGGACTATCAGACTTCACTGTTAATTACATAGATGATATTTTAATATTTTCTGAATCATTTACAGAACATATTAAACACTTATCCTTGCTATTGGATGCGATTCTGAAAGAAGGATTCAGATTAAAATTTTCTAAATGTTACTTTGCCCAAGACTCAGTTAAATATTTGGGTCATATAATAAAAATTAACACAGTAACTCCATTGAAAGATAATTTAATTGCAATAAAAAATTTAAAAACACGGAAAAATGTTCGACATTTCTTGGGTAAAATTAATTTTTATGTAAAATATGTAGCTAATTTATCAATTATTTTGTAAATACGCCTCTGGTTATTATCAATAATATTTTTATGTGGTCCTTCTTTCCTATGTGTTTCTAAGTCAGTGCTTCTTAATTTATATTTTTCTGAATTTCTTTGTTTCATCAAATTTTTCATTTTCTTATTTGATTAACTTATATTACCTATATTTTGTCAGTATTATCTTGTGACCTTAAAAGTTCTTTAGAATTTCAGTCTTCCTGCTTTTTGCAGAATAAAATTTTGTTTCTTGAATTTATATAATCGTGAACGGTTGGAAATGAAATATCTAATTGAATATATTCTGTGAATATCCAGTGAATATTAAAAATAATTGTGTATAGCCAAGAAGAATTTTGTTTAGTTTGTTTGTGTGGAAGCAACTTGATCCTGTACATGTTTTAACGTTTCCTTTCACTTTATACTTGCATGCACAAACAAATCCATATATGCGAAAATGTATATCCCATTTTCTCGTCCGAATTATATTTATATTAACAAATCTCTATGAACAAAAAGTGCCTCGCAGAAACATTGCCAATTCAGAGCGTGAATTATTGCTGGCCACCTCACGATAAGAACGCCATAGCATGAAAAAGAGGGAATCTTGTAAGTGGTGGTAGCAAGATAAATCGCATTTGCTATCTAATAATCTGCTGGCGCTGTTATTTAAAGAGTTGCCATAAAAATAGCGTTAGATTAAAATTCTGTGGATGCCATATCACAAAACTTTATGCAAAAGTTTTACCGACTGACTTTTTATTTACTAAAATGTAGTGGAAATGGTGGTAGAGTAGCTAAGCGGTCAATATCGTTCTACATTTTTGCTTCATCATGTTGTTTAATGTAATGAACTGTTGGGGAAGTTTCAAAATTGAATTATTTATCAAATTGACAAAAACAAAATTTGTGGAAATTCGTTAATTTGTTATAAATTACTTCTATGAATTTTTTAATTAGCATCGTAATAAATTTTTTGGCGGAAGGAAATCTTTCAATAGCATTGCAACATTTTTTAAATCGGTTGATGAAAGTGTAGCATTAAATATAATGAAGCAAGTTTATGTTGCACACTGAGTGGCATTCATTGAAGGCAGGTTGATGCAACAAACACTAAACAAGTCCCAACCATTTTATAATTAACATTAAAAAATGTAATGTAGCTTTTACTGAATACAGCAGTTAATAAAATGAACTAAAATGGCAAATAAAATTTGAACAAAAATTAGTTCCAGTAACACTAAACAAGTCCCAACCATTTTATAATTAACATTAAAAAATGTAATGTAGCTTTTACTGAATACAGCAGTTAATAAAATGAACTAAAATGGCAAATAAAATTTGAACAAAAATTAGTTCCAGTAAGCATTACAACTAACTTAATCAGCATAAACTCAGCAGAAGAGCATCAACAACACGAATATTGTGGACGGCATAGCACACAGTACTACAGCACCCACATCATGAACGACATGTGCGCACCATTCATGGGCCATATGTTATTAAAATGTGAGAAAGAGTTTCGCGTTAACTTCGTCGTCAACAGCAACAACATTCGAAATATCAGACATTTACATTCCTCAAAAAACACTATGGAAGAGTGTATGCACGTATGGTCCAACAACATTTTCATAACCTTCACCTAAAATATCATCTTCATTTTTAATCACAGTTAAAACAGCAGTTTCAAGGCCAGCCTCAATCTTCACAACATCATCAATCAACAATAACACGATTAACGACAACATTAAATACATTCAAAGTGTAAAAACGTCTAGATGAACAACATCAATAACAATAACACCTATTTGAACAGCAACATCAAACTCAACAACAGCATCAGCAACACCATTAATTATAACAGCATAATATAAACAAAAGACCAACGCAAACTTGATCTGCACCGTCATCAATCGAGGTTGAGAAAGAGTCAGATAACTCATATAACGATAAGACTTGCAACACTACTCCTTCGTCGTTCATTCATCATTATCGTTCAGTCATTTGTCCATCATTCATCCATCATTTATTCGTTCATTCATTCATCCACCATCCATTCCTTCATCATTCTTTCACTAACCATTTATTTTACATTCACAATGGTACATAAATCACATCCTTTTGCACCTTAAGCGTGTTCTGCATATCATATGCGTATCTTTCAAATGTTGTTTAATCTTTCAAATGTTGTCATGCGTAATTTTTTCAAACGTTGGTTATATCATGTGCGTATCTTTTATAAATACTGTGTGTATCATAGGTATATCATTTTCAAATATTGTGTATATCAAACGTGTATCTTTTAAATATGTTTTGTATATCATGTGCTTATCTTTCGAAAAATGTGTAAAAAACATGTGTCTTTTGTAAATGTTGTGTATATTTTATGCGTGTCTTTTCAAATGCTGGGTATCGTTCTCAAATATTGTATATATCAGGCGTGTATCTTTTACAAAAGTTATGGATATCATATGCACATCGTTCAGAAATGCTCCGTGTATACATGACATGCGTACAACGTGCACCTATACATTTTTCTTGAATGTACAATCGCTGGTGCGCAAAGATGAATCGCAAAGATTATTATAAATTACGAACAATCGTGAACATTTTGTTGCGGATAAAAAGAGTGTAGATAGTTGTTGTTGAGGGATGGAGCTGCAATGGGGTGTGCGAAAGAAATCTATTGAAACGACGGAAGTAACTATTAATATTAATATCATTAGTATTAATAGTAGTAGTTGATGTTGTAGTTGTGGTTTAGTAGTTGTAATAGTAGTAATAGTAGTATTCTCTTTCCATTTTTTCTGAGGAAACGTCTTGGTCCCACCAATTAAATATCTTTTCAGTGTATTTACGAGCATTGCGACCGAAGAAGCTGAACGACCAACCAATTCCAAACTCCAAACTGACAAAATTGTTTTCGGTTAAATAATAATTCTATACGAAGATGACAAAGAGATGAAATAGGGCGATGTGATGTTCTCGTTGTAATAAAAATGGAGGCGATAATCATGATGACGACGTTATCGACAATAATGAGAAATGTAATGATGTTGGATACTCGTAAAGATGGGGAAACTCGATAGAGCGCCGTGATTAGTTTGCGTGTGAATTTGCCTCAACTTATCAAAACAACAGCAAGAGCCTTCAGATGAGTAACATAAACTACCACCATTAATTTTTTTGTACCACCAACACAGCAACAGTTGATTGTTCAATGCTTATAATACCTGTCAGTGGGCGATACAAGATTTTGAAAATATAAAAACGACTAAACATTTTTACAAAACGCGTTTATTAGCAGAAATAGCGTCACAATATTGGTCCCCCAAATATTCCTAAAAATAAAACACTAATATCCGAATGTTCAACACTCTATGTTGTTTGCATGTTCAACGAAACGTCAACTAGACAACAATCAGGAAACTAAACTGGTTACAACACAGGACCGCTTTATCAACTATGTCTAGGGCCTACGGATTTTTCAAGGGCCTACGAAAGCCAGAAAAAAAATAAATCAGACATTATTATTTAAAATTACTTTCGTTACCTTTTAAAATTTTAGGAAAAAAGAGGCACACGCTTATCGATAAACAACGAATGCGAAGCGCTTAAAGTAATTCCGGCGTGTTCATAGAGACTGGTGTGCATAGGTCTGCATAGAATAATTAACAATACGAATGTTTATTAATGATTTCAAGATTTCCAAGATTATCCAACAACATTAAGAGCAAAAATAACATAACGTTGTTGTCAAACAGATGATCGTTTAAGTTGATTGGCATGAAAGAGCCTAAGCTCTTCGTGTTGTAATATACGACCGAAATGCACCGAGCGTACAATAAAAATATGCCTGTTTTACATTTGTTTGATATTTCTCTATGCCATTGTATTTTTTCGGTTGTGCATTGAGCACTCGCAGTGAACATATATAATTGAAAATGCACTCTTGCATTCATTCACACCGGTATTTGTGTGTGCTTGACTATGTTCAACAGTTCAGAGTATTTTATGAACAATGCATTAAACCGTAATGATGACTAAAATTTGTTTACATGATCTATGTCATGTAATTCATCAAAACAAATTTGCAATGACATTTTCAATTTTTAAAGTACTGGTGTAGCGGGTTCTTAACGGCAAGGTTGAGACGTAGACACAAATCAAAAAAAAATTTTATTCTGTAAACTAAAACTATACCAATAATATACAATGTCAATAAAGAAAACCAAAATAAAAGTTAAAGTTCGAGGTTAGTATGCAGACTGGTCCCTGCCAGTGTTGTGACCATGTACGAGCGGATACTGTTTCAACTTCTTCACTTGACAACAATGTAGAATCCTTCGAACACTGGTGTTATGTGGGGTTGACTCCTTCGGTTCCAGCCGTCTTCTGTACCAATATTGCACCACCTGTGCTTTACCCAACCGACAAACGTTGTTGTTACGATGAAAGGCAACTACTTCGTTCGCCACCCTCCAACGCAACAGATAACTACTTCGTTCGCTACCTTACGTTTGTCGTCGTTGAGCTCGTAACAACCCCGTACCGTATTTCCAGCTCTCCCGTATAACCACTGAATAACTACCACCCACGTACCAACAAATGAAACTTCTCCCAATAATATCTTACCAACCAACAGCTACTTCACCAGCCACGTTTGCGTGTCCAATTTCTCACCAACAAAAACGCCAACTCTACCAACTAATTTTCTACAATGAAATTAACCAACTCGACCAACTAATTTTCTACAATAAAAATAACTAACTCTACCAACCAATTTTCTACAATAAAATTAACCAACTCTACCAACCAATTTTCTACAATAAAATTAACCAACTCTACCAACTAATTTTCTACAATAAAAATAAACTTTCTTTCTGTCTGACGAGACCGGCCTTTATTTATACGACGCGCCGTCCTACCTCGCAGCAATAATATATTTTAATGATGCGGCGCTCAACATCCACCCTTGAACCGTGACATACCTCCTCCCTAACAGTTGAATATTCTACGGGGTAAAATATTCACTCCTGTGTGTGTCTGTTACTTCTCCATCCTTATCCGGCTTCTCCGCCAGCCTGGTAAGAAAGTCAGCGGCGTTCATGTTTCCCGCGCGGTATTTGATGTGTATGTCAAACTCTTGCATGGCTAACCCCCACCTCATCAACTTTGAACTCTTAGGAACTACATCTGTTAGATACGTTAAAGGATTATGGTCTGTGTATACATGGATTGTCGACATACAGATCCATCCTCTGAACTTCTGTAATGCCCACAAGATGGCATATGCCTCCTTTTTAATGGTAGCCCACCGACGCTGTGTATCCGACAGTTTCTTGCTAGCGAATGCAATGGGGCGTTCTTTTCCAAGACTATGAATTTGCACCAAGCAACATGCCACCGTGTGGTCACTAGCGTCAGTGATTAAACCAAACGGTTGGGTGTAATCGATGGTATGTAAACCTCCAACATTCTTCAGCTGATGAATTACTGTATCCAAACTACGTTGATGCTCTTGTGTCTACGTTACATTCCCATTGCCTCTCCCTTTCGTCAATTTCGTTATGTTATCCAAAGTTATGGCTAGATGCGGATGAAATTGTGGAAGTAATTCAGAAATCCTATCAATTTTCGTACTTCCTTCTTCGTGGTTGGGGGTCGGATTTGATGTAATTTCTGCAACTTTAGTGGATCCATATCAATGGTACCCGATCCCACCAAGTGTCCCAAAAATGGTATCCTGGCCTGTGCAAAACGACATTTTTCTATATCAAACGTTAGGCCAGACTGCTCCACCACCTCAAAAAAGCGTCTTAAATGCATGACATGTTCCTCCCATTTATTGGAGTATACGGCTATGTCGTTTATGTAGGCCTCTGTGAATCCTTGCACACGACTCAAATAATCCAAAATCGCAAACAAAGGCGGTCAGCCATCTTGATTCCTCCTCCATGGGTATCTGCCAATAACCACTTTTAGCATCGAAGCTACTTATATATCGGGCTCGACTCACCTTCTGAAGTACATCCTAAACATCAGGTGTATGAAAACCATCTCCCTCAGAATGTCTATTCACATATCGGTAGTCAACGGCCAACCGGACAGTGCCATTTTTTTCATGATGCAGATGCAAACAATGGGACTGGTCATTGCACTGTTTGACGGAATAATGATACCCTGCTCCAACATCATCTTTAATTGTTTCTCAACTTCCGGTTTAAGTAATTCTGGTATTTTGTATGCACGCAACCGTTGCGGTCGAAACTTTTCATTCACTCTGATACTATGCTGTACGGCTGAATATAATCCCATCCAAGGTTGGAATATTTTTGCATGGATTTTCACTATTTCCATCACTTGTTTCTTTTGTACATCTGATAAATGAGTTATGCTTTTCATCTGTCTTTGTACCATGTTCACCTCCTGTGTGCTCTCCGGCTTATATGAATGTAGATGACCGAAGTCCTCTTCATCGTTCCTTAGAATGAAACAATTATTCAGAGCAACTTCCTCGATCCGTTGGTTATACCTCCGTATATGATTCACATGGACATGGTCCTTCTAATTCAACTATGTATGAATGTGGAGATTTTACTCTCACAATGGTACCAGGCCTTTGCCATTTGTTACACCATTTGTTCTTCCACATCGAGGGAACTAGAACTATGACCATGTCCCCCAACTGAAATCTTCGACTTGTACTACGTAATTTATAGTGATGAGCGTACCGTTGCTGTTCCTTGTCAGCATGATCCTCCGCATAACCATGCGCGATCTCCAAGTAGTGTCGTAACTCTTTCAGGTATACATCAGGTTGTTTTCCTAAGTTTAGTGGCAAGCAGCGTTCTCCCACCCATGATTCTTTTAAAATCATTAAAGGACCCCTAGGCAACGTTCCATACAACATGGTGAACGGGCTAACATGAGTGGTCGCTGAAGGTTTCTCTCGAAGAGCCCACAAAACAAATGGTAACATACGATGCCAACTCCGAGGATGATCTTGCGCCAACTTCTGGATCATACTCTTCAACGACTGGTTACATCGTTTCACCACTCCTGCCGCTTCCGGATGTCCCGGTGTATTGAATCGAGGACTACATCCCAAATTTTTAAGCAAAGCCTGCGTTATACCACTCGTGAAGTTAGTACCCCGATCGGAACTGATGACCCTTGGTATAGAGTATGTCATAAATATCTGCAACAGCCTGGTTGCTGGCAAACACAACTGTTTCACTTTATAACCCAATACAGTTTCTTGGTGGTATAAAATGTCATCTTCGATAAAAAAATTTTTTTTTTTCATCTTCGCTCACTCCCAACATTTTTTGAGCGTCTGACATTTACGTTGTTCCTGAAGGAATTTTTTTTTTCCAGCGTACAACCACCTTCCACACTCTCTTCATCATCTTCATCTCTAAAATTACATTTATTATTCTTCATCGTCGCATTTTCCTAACCACCATCATTATCATGAACATCCGCCTCTTCATCGTCGACTAATCGACCATCATCGCTACCAACCCTTGCTTCCCCTGACCGAACCACATCTCCAACACCATCTACCTTATCTGCTTCATCCGACTTACCAACGTTACCAGCATCATCTGCCTGATCAACATTACCAACATTACATTCCATCTTCTCATCCTCCTCACCATCAACGTCGTGATCCTCATCACCATCAACACTGCTGGCATTCAAATTACAATTATTAATTCCACTGACTTCATCATCTTTCTCCTCATCAACCTCATGATCATCAACTATATCTACAATACCACTGCCATCTATTTTACAATTATTATTTTCATTAACTAGTTCATTCCCAACCTTATCTAACATACTGCTGCCATCTATTTTACCATTATTAATGTCGTAGTTATTGTAAGCTACTTCCAATCTAACATTGATCTTCGTATTATCACCATTGTTGTTGTGAGTACCTTTACTGCCAATATTGTCGTCGCTGCTATTGCTGTCGTTGCCATTGTGGGAAGTACTTTCACTACCACTGTTGTTAGATATCAATTTACCACTGGCGTTGCTGTGGTCGTTGCTACTGTTGTGAGCTACTTCATATCGTCCAACATTACTTTTATTGTTATTACTATTATTGTTGTGAACTGTATGTGTACCAGCTTTGTTAACCTCATGTGATCTAACAATGCTTTCATCATTACACTTATCATCATTTTCACTGACACGACGTTTGGCTGCATCAACACTATCACGCCTATCAGATCGTCCACACCTCTCCTGACATGGTATCTGGAGGCTATCAGGGTTGTAGAACGTCAAGGTGCACTCATTCCCCAACTTGATTGGTGTGATATTTTAGGTCATTTCGAGTTTCACGGCAGGTACCACATACTGTTCTGCCATCTTCAACAATTCCACCACCTTGGGTGTAATAATTAACTGTTTGCTGGCATTAGGTACCACTGCACACCATACTCGTACAGCGGGGGCAATACTTTCGCCTTCTTTAGGGTTATAGGCCATCATTACCCATGCACCATCTACTTCTGTTGTTGGTCCATTCCATCCCTTGATCCTCAAACGTACCCCTCTGGGTATGTTTAACTTGTGACATAAGTCCGGAGAGATTCCACATACTTCTGCTCCACTATCTACCAATGCTGCACAGGTTGGACCAGCTTGAATTTTAACCTGAACAAATGGTCTTTTGAAGTATTTTTCAGCCTGTATGGTCCCAGGAGTAATACTTGGTTTTTGCAACTCCTTTGTGGCCTGAGACATAGCAGTGACCTGGCATTTCATGAGCTTCTTGATGGGGTTATGATTTGTTTTCTGGGTACAAAATTTAGCAAGATGTCCCCGACTACCACAGTGATAACAACCTACCTTTGATATTGATCCTTTTACAACCTCTTTGTTGAGCCATTTGGGATCTGTTCCGGGACGTACAGCCGTTTGGAGTGGTTTATAGCCTGGGGCTACATTACTAGACAGTCTCATGTTCATGTTGGCCTCATATATCTCCACAACATTGGCCAGACGTTCGTGGGTTAACCATTCCTCACCTTCCTGAGCTAATGCAAGTTCCAACAAGTTTTTTGGCAACAATTCCTTCATTCGGTCCACGACTAGCAATGAAAGTGCTTGATCCAACGTTTCAACCTTCCGACTTTGTAAATAGAATCGGAGATTTTGATGTAGTCTCGATGCAAATGCAGGATATGTCTCATCATGTGCCTTCCGAGCCAAAAAGAATTCATAGCGGAGTTTCATCGGACAAAAACGACAATAACGTATGATCTGTTGCTTGATTACTTCATAATTTAGATAATCATCAGTTTTAATCTCATTTAGTACTGTCTTCATCTTCGTTTCCAAATTAGCCAGTAACAGATCTGCTCGCAATTCCTCACTAACTCGATAGCTGTCAAATATTCCTTCGATCCTCTGAAAATATGCTGCAATTTCACGGGGATCCATAGGACACATTCCTAACATTGGACTGATTCTACGGATTATACTAGCAGTATGGTCTCCTTGCTGAGCATTAATATTCTGACTCCTCAACTGTATGTCAGCTTCTCTACGTTTCCTCATATCTTCCTCCATCAACTTTAATTTTCATCTTACTTCTTCAGCTGCTGCTTACTCTGCTCGTCTTTCAGCTCTTTCAGCTGCTTGTTCTCTGCGTCGTTCATCCTTTTCTGCTGCTTCCATCATAATCCGAATTTGAGTTGCCTGCACGGGATCCAACGTTATCTCCTCAACACCTTCTTTCATGCCTTTGTCTTTCGACCGTAAATTGTGGGCCATCTTTACCAACTTTACCACGTTGTGTCCGTTGTGTATCTTCGTCAATGAAAATTACTCACCAGCAATTGACAAAGGCAAACTCTATCCACTGCCGCTTTCTGTCCTTCTTCCTCTTGACAGAATCCCACTTCTGACACCAAATGTAGCGGGTTCTTAGCGGCAAGGTTGAGACGTAGACACAAATCAAAAAAAAATTTATTCTGTAAACTAAAACTATACCAATAATATACAATGTCAATAAAGAAAACCAAAATAAAAGTTAAAGTTCGAGGTTAGTATGCAGACTTGTTTCTGCCAGTGCTGTGACCATATACGAGCGCATACTGTTTCAACTTCTTCACTTGACAAC
Organism: Helobdella robusta; assembly: GCF_000326865.2. NCBI lineage: Eukaryota > Metazoa > Annelida > Clitellata > Rhynchobdellida > Glossiphoniidae > Helobdella > Helobdella robusta. The sequence continues at coordinate 816,339 of NW_008705330.1, read as the reverse complement.
AATGTAGAATCCTTCGAACACTGGTGTTATGTGGGGTTGACTCCTTCGGTTCCAGCCGTCTTCTGTACCAATATTGCACCACCTGTGCTTTACCCAACCGACAAACGTTGTTGTTACGTTGAAAGGCAGCTACTTCGTTCGCCACCCTCCAACGCAACAGATAACTACTTCGTTCGCTACCTTACGTTTGTCGTCGTTGAGCTCGTAACAACCCCGTAACGTATTTCCAGCTCTCCCGTATAACCACTGAATAACTACCACCCACGTACCAACAAATGAAACTTCTCCCAATAATACCTTACCAACCAACAGCTACTTCACCAGCCACGTTTGCGTGTCCAATTTCTCACCAACAAAAACGCCAACTCTACCAACTAATTTTCTACAATGAAATTAACCAACTCTAACAACCAATTTTCTACAATAAAATTAACCAACTCTGCCAACTAATTTTCTACAATAAAAATAAACCTTCTTTCTGTCCGACAAGACCGGACTTTATTTATACGACGCGCCGTACTACCCCGCAGCAATAATATATTTTAATGATGCGGCGCTCAACACCCACCCTTGAACAGTGACAACTGGTAAGTTTATAGAGACTGTGGTCAATTGAAATCTATTTCAAATTTTGACAAAGAGCTACGCCATTTACATTGCCTAGGCGCTGTTTAAAAAAATTAATTACACTGCAATAACAACAAAAGTTCATCTCATCAAATCTTCTACCAAATCCTCTGTTTGTTCAAAAATTGACCTGGCCCAAATCAAACAGAAACGAGCTTAACATAGCCAAAATAAGATGCTTCAGAGTCTCCCATTAGGACTGCCTAACTAACGGCAACATTTGAACGAGGTGAATGCGTGTCTATTGTGAAGGAGATATAAAAGAGAACCAACACAAGAATTGATTCCAATAAACAAAAAAATATTAAGTGTAGGCAATGTCTATGAGCCATCCCCATCTACAGCAACTCATTGGTTGTAGAATTACTTGCGGTAATAGGAACAAAGAAATGTAATTGATGAGCTAACAGTCTGAATGTTGCATTTATAAATATCCAAAAATGCAACACCAACAGCTGCGTGGAAAGTGAATAAAAATAAAATTAGATTGCTCTGCATAAAATTAAGTCTCCATGTAACATGCGTTATATGGAGGTATACTAAATTTTTATGCGCTTCAGTGGCTCGTAACATAAATTGAAACTTCGTAAGTGTAGGACGTTAAAATGGAGTGCCGGTGTGAAGGACTCTGCGACTTCAAGGAAGCAGGATAAAGCATATAAAAAATAATATTATCAAATTGTACATTTGTGTAAAACGTTCCATTCATCCTCAAAGCAACTCTTTAAATGTCATTAAACCTCAGTTAATTTAAAACGTTTGAATTCATCCCAAAGCCATTTTGTTGCCCTCTTTTGTTAGCAAATAATTAAACACTAGAAAATAGTTATTGGTCATTCCACAAAATCTCAAGATTAAAAAACCACGGAAGACGCAATAAACACAAGATCAGGCCAACATTTAAAACCGCTTCTATGCTGGGTTATCGAAACGCTATCTGCCAAAAAAAGTTGATACTCACCCTCGTAATAATAACGTTCATTCAATAGGGGTTTCAAAATA
>NW_008705330.1:702210-809710 GCF_000326865.2 Helobdella robusta | reverse complement strand
AACAATTTCAAAAATGTTTACAAATTTCAATATACAAAAGAGGGAAGTGGTTGAACATAACTCAAATGTTTGTTTGGATCTTCAAACATCACAATTCAATTCACTAGCGTTTGAGTTGTAACAATATAATAGAAGCCAAAACAAAATATTTCACGCCAAGTATTTAATTAAACAGAGTAGGGTATCGGTATTATGCAAGATAGGTAGAACTTTCCGATTTGCTGTGTCGCATTTAAAACAACACCGCGCACCATGAACCATGCATCAAAAACACATTCTCTCGGTTGATAACGTGACTTCACATGTTGCAAATAACGACGATGTTTTTGATATAGGATTTTTAATACTGTTTGCGAAAATTGAAAATAACATGTTAAAAATTAATAATGCACAAACACAAGCAAACTCACTTAATCAAAGCGGATAGAAACGCTTGCACAGGTAATTGAGTTGAAACCTAGATCAAAAATTCAGAAATTCATTTGATTTCTATGGTGTGTTCAACTGTAATTTTTCCACTCAATTCAATAATCCAAATAATAATATTTTTTCTCTGTAAATTTATTTTTGAAGACTATACATTGAAATTATTTCCATTCAAGTTTCTATCAAGTAGATTTAAATAATTCTACTGCTTATATAAAATTAAGGCAGAAACTGTCGTAGGTACAATTGTTAAGAAATATCACTGCATTTTCAGCTTCGATCAGATTTAAGATAAGAATGAATAACAAAGTAGCTAAAAACTTTGTTTACTGTATAAATAAGTTACGAAATAGTGATAAAGATACGATATGAAATATAAATATTGAAAAGTTGAACCAAAAACTGTCCAAAGCTGAAAAAGCAGTGATATTTTTTTATAATATATATATAATATAATATATAATATTCTATAAATTCTACCGAATGTTTGGCGTTAATATGTTTGTAGTTCGTTTTTTCGATTTTTCTCACTAAAGTTTTTTGGCGAACGTTTAGTTTATTAAAATTTAAAATAAACTTATTTTTTGAATTCATGCTGCAAATAAGGCCATATTTCGATTCCGAATGAATCATCGTCAGTGCTCCTTGTTGTATATATAGGGAAATATTGACTTTGTCAAGATGAACTTTGACGTTGTAAAAATTAACTTTGGTGTTGTAAAATTGAACTTTGATGCGAATTGAACTATATATATATAATATATAATATATATATAATAACGCCAAACATTCGGTAGAATTTATAGAATATTGTAAAAATATATATATATATATATTTAGTAATACATTGTAAATTATAATTTAGTTCATTAATTAAGTTAACAAAATGTTTTATAATGTTCATTTCATTTCTATTAATTTAAAAATAACATTTTAAAATTAAAATAAATTAATGTAATATATTAAATAAAAATAGTTTAAAGTACCAAAATAAGCTCTAATTTAATTGATTTAAATGTTTTTATTAATGAGGTGAAAGTGAAAATTGTAAAGATCATATAATTAAAATTTCTAAAAAAATTTCAAAGGGTTATTTATTTTAAACAAATTTAAGTCGATTGTACCGAGCAGCATTATCATTAATTTATATTGTTATAACCGCGGGAATAATCGAATTGTACTACATTATTTATTATTTGATTTTGTCATCTTTGCTACATTTGTAATCTTTGGGTAGAAGATTGTAAAGAAGTCTAGGCGATACATTGGTACTGCGTTTTCAGGTTTACAGTCAGTTTTTTGTAGTTACTTAAATTAATTTATTGTTTCTATTACTGTTAGTATTCAAATAAACGTTTAACAAAGTTTGCGTTTAAAGTAGTTGTGTTCATCTATCGGAAATCTTGAACCTACGGATAAACGAGCTCTTGTCAATCGTTGGTAGCTACAACACTGGTGTTGAAAATATAGAGATCTTTGATGTTATAACATTGATGTTGGTAGTTACGAGCGTCTAAGGTTGCAACAATTTTTTTTGGGGGGGTCTTTATTATTGCAGCTCTGTCATACGCAGAACCACTTACAATGTTACAGATATATTATCTATATATCTTTTATTATGTTCTTCATATCTTCATCCATTGATTTGAAGCAGTCATCTTCGCCACAAAGGCTGTTTATCCTTTTCACACGACGTACACATGTATTTATGTGCACGCGCAAGCAACGCATCATATACGCTGAGTATATGATAGCCATTGAGGTGTTTGACTCAGCGAGCATTTGAACCACTGAGCCATCTCGCCGGCCAACTTACGTTGTCTACCAATTTACCAGCCTCGAAAGGATAGACGGCTGGGTTGGCTACCCGGATGAACCTGTAGAAACTACAGGATTCGAACCCAGGTAGTGTAGGAGTGGTAGACGGACACGCTAATCACTTGGCCACAAGACATTAGTTTATCAATATTTAAAATCTTGTATAACTGTGTGGGGTAAAAATATTAAGTCCCAAATAATCATACTTGATAAATTCTTTTTAGAGTACCTTTTCACTCTCGTGTCTTATATTCTTTTGAAATGTCAAAATTTTATCAATTCATAACATTTTCAGAATTTTGATATATTTATATAATTTGATTATCTTAAATAAGTCTCAACATTTTAACAAATATTAAATCCTAAGCAATAACACAAAAGCAACAAGACATACCACTGATTTTTATACTCCAAACTTTGGAACTGTAATTTTTTCTCACTCAGTCTTTATTTATGGTATTAAACTTTGGTGATCTCTGCAAGCAATCGTAAAAGGTAGCTCATCATTAAATATTTTCAAAAAATTATCATTAAATCTATTATTTTTATTTTTTTTTCTCTATTTTAAAGTTTTTCTATGTGTACAGCAAATGTGTATTGTAACAAAGATGATATTTTGTATATTACGTGATTCAATATTTATATGAATAAAAATTTACCATTTACAATTTAGAGACCATCCACAAAGAATGTCACGCTTCAAGGGGGGAGAGAGTCCGAATATTTGTGACACTTTGTGACGAGGGGAAGAGGGGCGGGGTAAACGCAATTGTAACGTTCCTTTTTTTAAATAAACAAAACAATTATTGAATTTTCTTTCATAAATGCGCATAAATGAATATTAAAGTTTACAAGCGAGCAAATATTTCATGAATATTAATTAAAGGAGTCAAATTTAAATGCCATCGTTTAAGTTTACCGACGTGTAGGTGTAGAAGTTAATATTAATTCGTTATATTTTAATTATGGTAGAGTACTTAGATATCAAACTATCGTCATATAAACTTGTCATTCGCTTTTTTGATATCAATGAAAAATAAAATGTATAGAGCATTGTAATAATGACTCTTCACTAAGGGGGGTAAAGTTTTGTGACCTGCTTATTTTTGGGTGGTTGGTCGATTTGTGACAGTTTGTGACACGGGCAAGAGGGGGTCAAAAAAACGTTAAAAAACCGTGACATATTTGATAGACAGCACCTTATTATTATTAACATTACTGAAAATTAAAAGCTAGTTTTATGTTTGTTTTTGTTCTGCTTATAGATCAATTATTTCATTTTGAAAAAAATTTGGAACTTTTTATAATTGTTTTCAATTTAATAGAACAATGTATTATTATATATTTTTTATTCATTTTGTGTATGATTCACTCGATTTGTTTGTTTTTTTTTTTAATTTGCTTTATAAGCTATGCTTTTGGTATATAAAAGGAGGCTCTCAAGTCTTATTAAAAAAACATTATTATTAGAGAATTTTTATGGCTCTCTTTAATATTACTCAAAAGTGCTTTTTAAGCTTAATGGAATAGATGCATGATTAAAAAACCTTTTCAGCTCCCTGCAAAATTGTTGAAAATTCAATTCTGGTTGACCCAGACTGTTCGGCAAACTGTTCCAAACTGTTGGACTTGCAACTGCAAATACACGAGTGGCCACCATTAACCGTGTCTACGGCAACGACAGAAAAAGTTTGTCGTATGGTACATACCTTTGGAAAAAAAGCGTCAGTAAACTTGTTAAATTATTTTACTGAACTAAATCTGTACATGTCGGTATACGATGAGCAGTTGTTGTTTTATATGACAAATTTCTAGACAGATAGTGTAGGCCAAGACCTAGGCTTACATAGTCAAACTTTATTCCTCCAGAAATGACTTTTGCCGCTCGATTCTGAATAGACGGCAGACGATCGATCAGTCCATTGCAGTATTCTTTTTTTGAATGGACAAATATGTGAACCAAGCATTTCAGTGTTTCTTTGTTGAGAAGTTTTTAAAGCTAAAACAACATTTCTTAGTAAGTTGTAAGAAGAAAGTTGTCAATGAAAACAGTAAAACTCCAAAAAGCTTGTAGAGGGTTGTTAATAAAATTTTTCTAAACAGTCACAGTGAAGGCACTAAACGTGAATTCAATGATCTCAATGCTGGCCAGTTCATGACTTTCTTTAATGAAAAAATTAAAGTGATAAAACAGGAGATTGACACTGAAAATCAATCTTGTCTTAACAGTGATGACATGGATGTCAGGAGTTGTTTTTGACTTTTCGGGCGGTGTCTGAGACTGATGTCAGGAAAGAAGTGCTTCATTTACCTAAAAAGTCCTGTCAACTAGATATTTTACCAACGCGTTTTTTTAAAAAGCATTTTGAATTGTTTTGTCCATTTATAACCAGTTTGATAAACTTGTGCACGATGGTAGGTTGCTTCCCCACACCTTGTAAACATGCAATTGTTGTGCCGTTGTTGAAAAAAAAGTGATGCAGATCCAGATGACGTCAGTAATTATCAACCAGTCAGTAATCTGTCATTTATATTAAAACTCATTGAAAGAATGGTGTCGAGACAATTGCTTGCTCATTTGAATGATAATAATCTCATGCCTGCACATCAATCCGGTTTTAGACAATTTCACTCCACTGAAACTGTCCTGCTACATGTTCTCTCAGGGGTTTATGCTGAGATGGATGCTCAAAACATTTCCTTGTTGGCATTTTTGGACATGAGCTCGGCTTTCGACTGTGTCAATCATGAAATTTTACTACTTAGGCTACATCAAAATTTTGGAATATCTGGGGAAATAATAAATTGGTTCAGAAGCTTCTTGATTGGCCGAACACATCAGGTTTCGTTCAACGGGAGTTTGTCCTACGTCAGTGTGGATCGCTCTGGTGTGCCGCAGGGATCTGTTTTGGGTCCTTTATTGTTTCTGCTTTATACATCTGATGTGCTGAAAATAATTGATTCCTATGATTTTAAAAGCCATGCATATGCAGACGACATTCAAATTATGCTATCAAGTAAACCGAAGTTATTTCAAGACGAGATTACGAGATTCATTGAATGTATGGCGGAGGTTAATCTGTGGATGTCGAGAAATGAATTGAAGCTTAACCAGGGTAAAACAAAATTTCTTCCTATTGGTACCTGGCAGCAGTTGGCAGACTTGGATATAAATTCAGTTGTTATGAATGATAAAAAAATAGAGCAGTGTCGAACCTAGGTTTTATAATTGATTCAAACCTAACAATGAAATCTCATTTTAAAATGATCTCTATATCATGCTTGGCACAGATTATAAGAATGAAACAAATTCGAGAATCACTTGATAAAGACGCAATGCAGACTCTGGCGCACGCATTGGTGCACTCACGTGTCGATTATTGCAATAGTTTATTTTATGGACTCCCAGCTAGGTCCATCAAAATTCTGCAATCGATACAAAACCGTACTGCCTGGTTGTGGCTGGATGTCGATGGTATGATCATGCCCATAAATAAAAGAATTGTTTTTAAAATCTCTGTCACAGTTTTCAAATCACTAAATGGTCTGGCTCTAAAATATTTATCAGATAAACTGAAATTAAAAACGTCGATCGTATCTGGTGTGCGTCTGAGATCTGACGATTCGAACATTCACGTGGTTCCTCATAGACAGCTAAAGATTGGTTCGCGTGATTTTGCTGTGTCAGGCCCTGTCGTATGGAAAGGCTTGCCGTCAGCCCTCAGAATGCCTGGAATGAACATTGCTGAATTTAAAAGACAATTAAAGACATACCTTTTTTCATTATATTTCATCTCTTTTCATTTTTGCTATTTTGTTATTGATATTAGTTATAATTTGATAGCGTTTGTGAAAACTGCTATAACGAACGCTATAAACCTCGAAGCAGGGAACCCAATCGCTGGTGGATCTCAACGTTGAAGCTGCTCCTGCTCATTCTTCTCTTTCAACTCCTAACAATAACATCAATAAAAACAACTCTAATTCCAGTGGCCACGAAGGCTCTTGGAGCACTGTTACTTCAAAAAAAAGAGAAAATACACTCCAATTACTGTAGGTTCCAAACAACCTGGGTCCTTCAAATTATCTGCAGCTCCTTTGCCTCCAAAAAAAATTGTTTTTGGGGTAGGTAAATTGAAAAGCTGCGTCAAAGAAGAGATCCTTGAACATCTGGAAACTATTGGACTGACCGCTGCAGAATGCGTACCAGTCTTTAAATTCTCTCCCACTCGTCCTCAACCTTCAACCAGTGATCCATCAACAAAATTCCGCATAACTATTTTTAAACATCAGGAAATGATTTTTACCAATCCTGAAAATTGGCCTATCGGCGTGGAAATTCACCCCTGGTTGTTTCATGCTCGACCACAGCATTTGATAAAACCCACTACAACTTCACTACCAAATCATTATCCTGTCGATCTACCAAATGTTAATACACCATCGCTGGTCAACTCACATCAGCATGTAGAAAACACAGTTGAGGTAGCTTCCATTTTAACTTCTTCGGAAGAATCCACTCAGCCAGTCGAGCCAGTCACGATGGGTCCTTCTCAGCTGGTCGAACCACATAAACAACAACAAGCCTCATCGATGATGAGTCCTCCCTCCGATGTCAATTCTGCGACATCAATAAATCACGACAATGGCTGTTAACAATACTTATTCCACAATCAATTCTATCCAACAACATCCTCAACCATCAAACAACGACGAAGATGATCAACACTTTAACGCATACAACACCCACATCGACCCCACAAAGAACCTCCTAGATTCATTCACCAGACAGTCATCCTACTACACCACAAGAGATCTACTCAACGTTCTAGAAGCCAAGTACATCAACAATCATGATCACCCTCTACCTCTACTTCACATAAACAGCAGAAGTCTTTTAAATAAAATTTTTGACATTTTAATTTTAAATAAATTTTTTTCCCATTATTATTATTTCAGAGACATGACTGAATGACGAAACCGCTAAACTAGTTCGTATGAATGATTACAATTTTGTTTTTAAAAATAGGTCTGACAGAATAGGTGGTGGAGTCGGAATCTTCATCAGATCAAACATTGAATTTTCTATGATAAACAATTTGCTTCTGAACGACACCATTATTGACCTTCTTGGTGTCAATTTAAAATTAAACAACACACACGTAAATATTTTAGCAGTATATAGACCCCCAAACACTGACCCTAATATCTTAATCCAAAAGCTCGAACTTATTTTATCCACATTCAAGCCACACATAAAGAGCTATTTAATTGGCGACTTTAACCCGCATATTCAACTTCATAACTTTTATTCACTTATTTGATATGTTGTTGGTTATGAATAAAACTTTGAAAATGAAATGAAATGAAATATATATATATATATATATATGTATGTATGTGTGTGTGTGTGTGTATTTGTGTGTGTATTTGTATGTGTATTTGTATGTGTGTGTGTGTTCTACAGTTCATAAACAGTTTTTATATCTGCTCGCATATTCGGAGCACAAAACAGAGTTAATTAACTCGAAAATTTATTTGTTCGCCACTATTCTCTCTTTGGGAGCTGATTAAATGTTAAAAAAACTCACTGAAAGGTTCTGGACCGATGTTGAATGTAGTACTTTTGCTGAAAAAAGTGAATATTGGATAAAATGAAAAGATTTAAATAATTAAAATAGATCATTCTGGTGTAAATAATAATCTTCAACGCATAAATATTCATTTTTTTATTTTCAACAGTGATGATTTTTGTTGTATAAGTGATAAGCTTCATAACATTTTTTATCATTACTATTTGCACTATTTGCTCATGTGTGTGCTGACGTGACAGGATCCAAATCTCGGAGGCAATGAAAGATTCCCGTTTAAAAGAAGGGCATGAAATAATAGGAAATGACAAAAATCAACACGCACACACAAGCAAATATTCATATAAATATATATGTATGTGTATATGCATATATATGTGTATTTAAACATATATATGTGTAAGTGTATATAAGCATACACACACATACACACACTAATTGTTCAAACAAAGAAATAATATCAATTAGTAAAGAAAAAAATAAGATTAACCAAGTCCACTAATAGCAATAATTGCAAATCACATGAACAAAGGCCTGGGCTGTATAAATTCCCTATATAAACTACAACAAAAGCTGGGTTATACAAATTTTATATACAAACTGCACAAGTGCTGAAGATGATTTAAAAATTGAAATAGAAATACACTCGAGAATGAATTGAAAATTATTTATTATTCTTACTTTAATAAAATAAAAAATAACGACAAGAATTTTATTAGAAATATTGAGAAATGTAAGAAAAAACTATCCAACGCTAAAAATTCAGTAGATTTCATAAATTGATAAATTAATTACGGTCTTTTACCGGCATTCACGAATATATAAATAAATAATAATTGCATTTCTGACAGTCTTAACAGTTCATTTACAAGTATTCCTTACCATCTTCGATGTTCAAATTGATATATATATATATATATATATATATATATATATATATATATATATATAATAGGAAATATTCCAGCTAAACAAGAATTGGAGTATATAAAACATATATAATACATACATACACAAAACCCATACATACATACAAAAAACATACATACACCAAACACACACACGCACACGCAAACACGCGCAAACCCACACACACACACACACACACACACACACATATATATATATATATATATATATATATATATATATATATAATATTTCCTACCTACCTCGTTCATCAAATCAATGAACTGTTCTACTTAAAGTCCACAACTAAAAGTTGGTCAAAATTTTTTATATATTTGTAGTGTGACTTATTAGCGTAAAACGATGAAAGAAATGCTTGCTTAAAATGTTAGCTAATTGGACAGACGTCTCATAAGGTCTAAAACAAAAATTCAATGAAATATTTCTTACTTCGATCGTTAAAATAGTCACAAAACTGCATACCTGTTGAAAAATTAAGCTACAAGCATTAATAAAATTATTGGAATGAAGCTTAAATAAAAATTTAATGAACAAAAATGAACTTTTTCAATGAAAATAAAAATTTCCGTCTAACGCTAAATGATGTGGAATTCATTATAAATGAATTAAACAACCTAAATAAAAATCTCAAGAACATAAATTAATTTTTTCAAGGAAAATAAAAATTTTTCTCTAACCCATTTCAACGTAAAAATGATTTTGAATTCATTATAAATGTTGAGTTCATAATCAATGTTGAATTTATTATTTCATTTTTTGTCAACTTCATTTACTGCTTTTGGACAGATTTGAAGTGGTAACTTAAGTTTCGAAAAATTAACCAAACTTGTGAGCCATTCAAATTACCAAGTTTTTCCAAGTATCTATTCACAATAAAAGCAAAAGTATATATAAAGTGTGTATAGGCTGTTAATATTCACGTGACTGAGTCTGACTATTTTAGTTTGTACGTATGAATTACTGCCACTATGTACGTACGTGTACCTTGTTATTGTGAACTCATGCATTTGAAAGGATCGTTTTTGTATCGGAACGAGAAAAGAAAAATTTGATTTTAATATCTAAAAGTTCTAAACGTTTTAGAAAAATATCTATACATATGAAATTTCCAGAACCGATGCATTGGTAACCCAGATGAATAAATACCATTATATGCGAACAAGCTCAACAAATAGACATACGTACGATTCAAACCAACGTTCAAACATACAAGTATTCAAATATATAATAACTTTTGAAATTAATTTAACATATTTTGTATATTGTATATTTTATTATCAGTTATCTTAACATATAATTTATTTTATTGGCAAGTTAAGTACCTTTACTCAAATTTCGTATACTTTTTACATTAATTTTAATTTAATTTCCTTAATCATTTTACGCTTATATTTTCCCAGTTTGGTTCGTTTATTCTTCTTGATTTTACAATTTTAAATATTCAATTCATATTTAATAATTTAAAGGTAGGCTCTGATGATGACATACACTGTCGAAACGACGTCGTCAGCCGTTCGAAATCCTAGACGAGTTTAATAAAATTGAGTTACAACAATTGCGTCTTATTGAACAAACCCAAAAGAAATTAATTAATACAAAATGGGCAAGAACATTCAACCAAATATATAATAGTATATTTATGATGTACTATGAATATATAGGAAACTTTTGGAAAATTATTATGAAAATAGGAAACGATTGAGAAAGAAAAGAAAAATTATCGAAAAATTACGGATACATAGGGGAATGATCATAAAGTTACCCTAACCGAAAACATCAAGAATGTTCGTGCATAAGTTTAGAGACAACAACCCACGTATATGGTAACATGCACAGTTAAGTGACTGATCACGATTATCGGTAGATCTTAAAATGCCTAGCCACCCACAAACTATACGGCCAAGTTGTTTTCCATTTACGTTCTTGCAACTTGAGGCAAATTAAGAAGCACATCAATTTTTATTAAATATAATGCAACTTTTTTAATATGCTTAGCCACCCATAAACGGTATTTGGGATTTTCGGTCCCGGAGTTTTCGGTCCAAGATTTCACTATAAACAAATTTTCGGTCCAGGAATTTTTTATCCCGGAGTTTTCAGTCTCAAATTTCACTATATAGGAATTTTCGATTCCAAAATTTTCGTCAGTTTATACAACGTTCAACAGCGCTCGAACGTTGTGTCGAGGCACGCGCTATTCACCGAATCACATAATTAAAGTATATGATAAGCTTTGGCATAGCATGCATTCGAACCCGGAGCCCACGCTCGTAACCACTACACCCCACCCGCAGCTCAAATCAAATTGATCGTGCTTGCATTCATGTATGTAAAATAGTGATTGTATTGCTTTAAACAATAAATTATTTGAGTAATGCTTGCATTCTATTCAAGAATTTTCAGGTGATAATAGTATTTCAAGATATCCTTGCATTTAGTTAGGGTTTGGGTTGAGGATACATTACGAAGGTCCGCTCATTTTTTAAATTTTCTTGTAGATTTTTAAATTGCATTGTCGACATAGATTGCCCCTTTGTCTCAATTTTTGTGTACTAAAACATTGGGGACCGAAAATTCCGGACCGAAAATTCCGGGACTGAATTTTCGGGGACCGAAAATTTCTATTGTGCAAAAACTCCGATACCGAAAATTCCAGGACCGAAAATTCCTAGTTTTCCCACAAACTATACAGCCCAGTTATTTACCATAACTTGAGGCAAATTATTAAGCACATCAATTTTCAAATATATTGCAACTGTTTCAATAAAATTAATTTTTAATTGGGATGCAAAGATCAGCACCTAGATTATCACGCCTCCTCGTACGATTTATTTTGTGAAATGAGAAGTGTATCATAAAAATTTTAAACTAGTTTTAAGAAAAAGATTTAACCAAGTTTGTAGCTTTTACGACGCAATTTTTAAAAGCAAACAAATACAATGGTCGACAAAGTTGTAGAATTTGTTCTGTTACTAATCATCGCCTAATAACTTCCTGTCTTGTGCATTCAACTGATCGTTTCGCACAATAAATATTCTTGCTCTACAGCATTATTGCATGTATTTTGTATATGTTCTTGATTTGTGAGCGTTACTTTTGCATATATGCATTGGGTGACAATGAATATAAGTTATAACGAATTATTTGTTCATACATAATATTTGTTTTGAAATGAATTCAAACATGCTATTTCACTTATTTTTTATAATACAATTTACATAAATATGAATGAGAATAGAACCATAAACTATAAAACATAAGGACACAAACAAATTTAAAACCATCAAAAGAAATATCAAAAAAGAAATTTGAAAAAAAAACTCAAGAAATTTATAGGTAACATCAATAAAGCACTTGCCAGCATTTATTTAGATGAATCGTTCGATTTCCATGCGACAATCGAATAATTAAGACAATGACAACAAGCTGCATCAACATGAGCGATGATTATGAGAAGACGATGACAGCCGAAGTACTGTTAACAAATTTTTTAATCCTTTACTATTTTCTATGCTAAAAACTTGTTTCTTTAATATTTTCAACATAGTCCTATAGTATTTTTTTATGATTTCTTCCATCATTAGCTTTGTTTTTGATATCTTTAGTCTCGCTGATGTTGTCCTATAGTTGTTGTAGTTTTTAATGCGTCGAAACTACCACGTTTTTTTAATTAAGTCGTTTTCGTTTATTATCGTGTTAAAATATTCCTAAAAATATTTGTTGTCATTTTGCATTATAACAAAAATAGTTTAAGAGGCTTTTGTTGTCAAAAAGTTTAATTTCCATGTAAGACAATTATTGTCATGAAGTTTATAATACAAATTGTGCAAACGTCATTTAATGTCATGATGGATTTCCATCTCGGACGCACATGTTCACGTGTTCAGTGACATCCACAAACATCAAAGTGTCGTCGCCGGCTGATGCAGCTTACTAAATCAAGAAAGAAATTCAATCAGCGCTACCACGCTATCCTTGCTTCATCATCACATCAGTTCATGTGAATGGACTTTTAATTTTGTCAAACGTAGAAATCCTGAAATAACGCCAAATTTTTCCTCATTTATTTATTTTTAAACTTAGCAGAATGTTTATCTGAGTAATTAAATGACCGTTCGTTATAATTTTTTGGAGTTAAAAAGCAAAAATTAATTAATCAACCGCTCTTATTTTAGAACAGCAGACTGAACCGCGCAGATCAATCACTGAATGTTAACGGACAGCATGAAGATAGAAGCGTCATAAAATTCATTAACGGAGATGGCTTTCGATGGCTTTTGTTAAAATATTTTGGTTCAGGCTAACATCTGTCAATTGAATGTTTTTGTATTTGTGTGATTATTATTGTACTGAACAATTGAAAAAATTGAAATAATTTAAAAAATTATTCTAAAGCTGATCAAAACATTAAAATGTTTTGATTAGCTAGCACACAAAATTGTGCAAGCTTGTTAACTGAAGAACATCAAAAATGTAAGGTTCAAAACAAAATGTTCTTGGTTTGATTTTTTAGTTTTATAAAAATTTAATTTCATTCGAACAATATAATTTTTTTGTTACATCAATTTAAATTGCTCATTCAAAACATTTATTTTCTTAGAAGATTTGGAAGCCGAAAATTTAGCAATACAGTATATTATCATCGATATTCAACGTTTGAGACGACAAATGGCGATTCTTCGATGTTGGCTCCTTTGATCGGTGCAGCATGACAACAACACGTTTCACAATTTGACCAAACAGCAGGAGACTCACATTAATAATTAGTATGCATGTACTGGTTGGAAAAAATTTAAATATTTTACAAATTTTCACTGAATATTTTCACTCACAATTTTTAATCACTTGTACAAAAACTCTAAACCAGAAATTGTTCGTTCAAAAAAATCATTTTAAGGTCGCATTTTTTAGTTTTAAAAATAATCTTTTTGAATCTTTTTTAATCAAAATAAAATTGTGCAAGCTTGTTAAGCGGTGCAAATGTTCCGGTGTCCCAGCATCTAGACGAAACTGCCCTGGATACGTTTATCAAAGCCCTTCGTGATTCGGAACTCAAGCAATCCCTTCTCTTGTCAGATAAACGAAAACTCAAGGACGCCGTTGCGCACAGTCTCACTGTTGAATCGGCAAAGCAAGCATCAAAAAGTGACGTACGTCTACGCCAAGTACATGAAGAATGCTCTTGCCAGAAGGTGGTTGTAAAACGCGAACCACAACAGCATGGTGTACCCCAATGCTGGATTTGTGGTGAAAAAGGCCATCTACGTCGTGATTGTAAACACCGCCTAAAAGATAACTACTGCCGAAATTGCGCGACAAGATGGCGCAAAAGAAGAGAAGATGATCCTGTATCACGATCGGCCCCTTCTAACGAAGGGGCGGAAAACTAATAAGAGCCAACTTTGTGGGGCAGAGGTTGGCTAGTAGAATTGACGCCCCCAGTACCGTAATTAACGTTTCCAGACTACATCGAAATCGAAACGACCTATGGCTGAACGGAAAAGTTGATCAACGAGAATGTGTAATTACAGTCGACACCGGAGCAACAAAATCGATTTTAAGATCTGATTTGGTACCCAATCTGAAGAAAGAGACTTCTAACAAATACATCCTTCGAACAGCTACCGGAGGAACAGCACCAGTCTATGGAAAGATTTTCCGTACTGTTCAGCTAGGCGACTTGTTATTCGAAGGTTTATTCTTATTCGCGGATATCATCGACGAATGCATAATAGGTGTCGACTTTCTGACAAAATATGGGTTCAAAATTGACTTGGAAAAACGCATTCTTAGATGGAGAAATACAGAAGTGATAATGGGGGATAGCGACAAAAAATGCATTCGAGTGACAGTCGATTGTGACATAGAACTACCTCAATCATCTGAAAACATCGTATGGGGCAAGTTGAATTGCGATCCTGGGGGCCACCAGTTCTATTTGATGGAGCCAACCTCAACGACAAATGTACAGAACGCGGTCATTGGAAAATGCCTGGTAGAAGCGAACAAAAATGGTCTTATTCCTGTCAGAATAATGAATACCGCTAAACACATTATTAAAATTAAAAAAGGCAAGGAAATAGGTAATTGCCATTCAATAAATTTGGTAAAATCATTAGATATGAAGCAACAGAAAAAGGTTCTACCAACTGACAAAGGTAGACTCAAAGAACTTACCAAAAATCTACTGGATGAACTCAATTTGTATCAAGAAGACCGTCTAAAAGCCGAGGCGTTGATTGCTGATTTTGCAGACGTGTTTTCAACCGGTGACGATGACCAAGGTAAAACAGCTCTGGTAACTCACCGAATTGATACTCAGGATGCGAAACCGATCCGACAAGTACCGCGACGTCTTCCTCTAGCAAAACAAACAGAAGTAAACGAAATGATAACGACAATGCAGAATCAAGGCGTTATCGAACCGTCATCAAGTCCCTGGATTTTGCCAGTTGTTTTGGTAAAGAAAAAGGACGGCACTACCCGTTTTTGCGTTGATTATAGGAAGTTAAATGATGTGACTAAAAAGGACAGCTATCCGTTACCGAGGATTTATGACATCATGGACACCCTATCTGGCTCAAGTTGGTTCTCTACGCTTGATTTGAAAAGCGGATACTGGCAAGTAGAAATCGACAAGAACGATCGCGAAAAGACAGCGTTTTCTATCGGATCGGGGTTGTGGCAATTCACCGTCATGCCATTTGGATTGTGCAATGCTCCAGCTACATTCGAGCGACTGATGGAATGTGTATTGCAAGGTCTTAACTGGAAAACCTGTCTTGTCTATTTAGACGACATAATTGTTTTAGGAAGAACATTTGATCAACACGTCGAAAACTTACGAGAGATCTTCACAAGACTTCGGGTGGCAAATTTAAAGCTGAACGTTAAAAAGTGCAAGTTATTTTCTAAAGAAGTTAACTATTTGGGACATGTGGTATCTTCAGATGGAGTTCGAACCGATCCCAGCAAGATAGAAATTGTGAAAGACTGGCCAACTCCAAAGGATAAAAATGCTAGAATCGGACCATCTAGAAGAATCTAGAAACGACGCTTGCGAAGAGTATATAAGCGCACGTCGCAAGTGATTAGTGATATTCGTGATTAGTAATATTCGTGATTAGTGATATTCGTGATTAATGAAATTCGTGATTTTGTGAATAGTGATTCGGTGAATTATTTAAAGCGATATTTGATTTGCTTGTTGACGTTGTCATAGCGATAGATTTTGAACGATTTAAAAGTTAATTGTTGCGTTAGTTTGAATTTACTGGAAATAAACGATTAGTTGATTTCTTCTGTAAATAAAGTTTAATAACTAATAATAGTTGATTTCTTCTGTAAATAAAGTTTAATAACTGTTTGGAATATTTTATTCAATCGAGGATTTGAACCCGTCGCATCGTAAATCGGTTACGACAGCGAGTATTATAACAGTATGAATGTGCCAGACCAGAGCAGAAAATGTGACCATATAATTTTATTTTGATTTGTTTTTTATTTATTTGAGAAAAATTATTATAAAAATGCAATTGAATTAACATCAACAAAATTAGCGATAAATTGATCCTGAATTATATTTTGAATAATTGGGCAAAATAATTCAAAACAATAACGGCAATTGAAAAGGCCAGTCTCTGCAATGTTTTTATGTTCTAGCAGACCAAACCACTGAGAGTGTCTTCAAGCAGTTGCGATCAGCTGACCTGACACGACCTCACGGAGCGTGCGTGCACGTGGATCGCATTAAAATTGTTGGAGCCTTTGTAAAGTGCACTACTGTCCTGCCTCTTCTTGACACAACATTCAATTAAGAAACACTACCATGAATTTAACTGGTACACCTTCTACGAGCATTAGTTACAACAACCTGGATTTAAATGAAACACATTGCAGGCAGACTTGCAAAATAATTTTTTAAATTTTTCTTGCTCAAATTTTTAACCCCTTCCTAAAAATTTTGTGCAATTATTTTAATGCTCTATAAGAGCGAATGAATGGAAGGAGAAGCAACTACGTGAACAGTTTGAGCAGAGGAATGCAACGTACTTTTATTTTTTCATTTGTTGCATTGTTTTTGAGGCTTTGTTTTGCTTTTTATGATGTTGTTCATTCAAGGAGTACTGACGAGACACAATTTTGTCATTCAAACATTTGTAAGCGCGACATTAATAATTATTTCAAATGATATTAGCGTATTTAAGAGGATCATATAAAAAATCATCGCAAGTTGCACCAAGGCCTTAAAGCATTTTTTTAAATTGCACAAAGGATGTTAATCATATTATTATTATCGTCAAAATTTGTTATTTCTTGATTATTCATTATTGTTTTGTGAACATATGAATACTTTTACATTTAGACACCAAAATACAGTGGATTGCTTTTGAGATTGACTAAATCAATTTGAAACATCTCGATCAATCAATCAATCAATCACTCAATCAATTGATTGATCAATTGGTTGGCTGATCAAGCTACATTTATAAGTTTGTTACATCAGTCAATCAAAATTTCAATAATCATATTAGAAACCGAAACAAGTCTTCAATAAGTTTAAAAAAACTACTCAGCTCGAGTGAACCAAACAATAAGATGCATGTAGGCACGCCTCCTCGTCACGTGGGGACCATCATCATTGAACCTCCCATCCAGGCAGTGTGCATTGAGAGGTTCCGCTCGGTTTTAAATGTACTCAGAACTTGTTTCTTTGAATGGCAATCCACTCCGCACACATGCACCACGCTAGGGTCATTATAAAACACTTTCAACATCTGCAGCTCATTATTTCTAATGCCACCAAATAAACCCTCAACTTTTGTGGTTTATGAATGGCGGGCAGACATTATGATGATGATGATGACAACAGTAGTGAGGATGATGGTTAACAACGATGTGAATAAGAAGCATTGTTCTAATGTATGAAATGCAGGCCTTAAAAAACAAACAATGGAGAATATTATTACTACTGCGAGAAAATAAATTTTCTTCTATCGTAATGAAAAGATTAGTAATTACCATTAGTGTAATTATTATTATCAAAGAAAGAATAGTTTTAGAGCGTCATTCACACGGCCGTCTTACGGCCGCTCTCGTTTTTACGCACCCATTTTAAAAAAATGTGTTTATGCTTTCTTCCCACAGTCTCTCAGACCAATCATCTTGAGAGCCCGAAGAGCCCGAGTGACGTGGAAGGTCTGCAAGGTGAAATTTGTTGGCAGGGATGTTCAAAAACTCAACTGTTAAAAACTAACAAACGGATTTAATTATTTGTGGCGTGACACAATTATTTTTGTTGGATGGTGTTTTTGAGATAAAATTCAGAACCGAAATGAAGTAAATAATGCAAGAAAAAATTGAAAACCAGAGCAGCATTAAAAGAGGAGTAAAAAAATAATTGAGAAGATTTGTTTTTAATTAGTCGACAGTTCTGTTCTGAAAGGTCTGAAAAATCTTCATGGAAAAGTGGAAATCCTCTGACTGAAACCAATGAATTGCTATTTACCAGTCTTCATTGAACCAGACGTCGGAAGTGGTGATAACGCGATTGGATAAGTTCAACAAAGTTGTGGCAGCGGATATTGTTATAAAAATGTAGTAGTAATAATATTTAAGCTAGTGTAATGCACTGAATTGAAATATGCATTTATGGAGCTTCTCTCAATTCATCTTTGGCTGCTCAGTGAGCTTCGTTTCAAACCGGATTGTCGGATACTTTTTATTCAACTCAGGAACGTGTTAAGATCTTGATTTTTTAAATTTAAAAATAAATATTTTTTTAAAGATATCCTTGTCTTTTTAATATTTAAATAAACGCTAATAAGTTATTAAAATCATATTTTCTTTAAGATGTTTTAAAACATAAAGGACAAGTAATTTTACAAAAAAAAACAATTACATCGACTGATGTTAAGTGTTTTTTTAAGTATTTTTTATTTGGCAGTGCTATTTAAGTAAAATGATGATGTAAAGAATAAAAATTTTTAATGGGTGTCGGAATTTTGAGTCCAGAGTCGGAGTTTAAAATTTTTACCCGGGGTCAAAGTCAGAAAAATTTTTATCCGACTTTAAACACTGACACTTGCGTAATTTTAATATTACCAGGTAGAAAATAAAAAATCTTGGCTGAAGCACTTAAGGAACGGTGTACGAACACCATAATCTAAAACATACAACAGTACCGTTGATGACATTTTGGTGATGTCATGGCAGTAATGATATTGTTGAAGCAACAAGATTGTTGATGCAACAAGATGGTTGTAAAAATATGTAGATAGTGATAATATTGTTAATAAATTTTAGTTTTTCAGAAAAATTTAAAAATCAATACGCATATAATGACAATATTAGACAATTTTTTGGAAAAAAAACTCAAATAATTGTTTTGTACAATTTTGATTGGATGCGAAAATAAAATTTTAACAAATCGTTAGTGAAAAAAAATATTTTTTAAATTTTAAATACAAACGCAAATTAACTAAAAATTTCGTTTAAAATTTTTAAATGGATTTCTTCTTGCAGACCGACAAAAGTCTAATCCTTCTAGAGGTCTTTTGTTCTTCCGTTCAAACAAAAAAGCCATCCATCAGTTGAGATTATTTTTGGACAATTATTTATTATTAATTTCCAGCAAATGATTTATTAGCTAGAAGAAATGTTTCAAATTAAAACGATGCCATATTATATGTAATGATGCAATTTATTGGCTGTTGTAGAGAAACCATAAGAGGCCCCAATATGAAATATTCAAATGGAGGGCTTGTTATCTCGATGTTCTAACTATGCAAATTATCCCACTATGAAATAATAATGAACGTGAGGTGAGTCGAGTACACAAAGTTGGAACTGCCGACTGCACGTGAAATTGCTCAACTTAAAACTTCTCCAAGTCATCTTAGTTGAAATGTGAGGGAGCATGAGCAATAAAATAAAATAAAATAATAGCTGAGATGTGAAAGAAATTGGGTGCTGAATTAGTCACTCAAATACGTTTCATGCTGTTGCGTGAGTTGTGAGTTGGTCATAATGGATTAGATGTCGGAAGTCGGTGACTTGATACCAAAAACATGCGCTCAACATTGCCTCAGTACACATTTGATATCAATTTGAAATTAATGCAATGTTTCAGACAAATAAATAAATTATTGAATTTTGACAGTAAATATACTTGGATTCCTCAAAAAGATATAAATAAAACGATCGAAATAATTCCTATGAATAAGAGTGTTGCTAGAGTGAGTCTGCTTCAATAAATTTTTCAAAGATTTAAAAAGAAAAATAGTGTTTGCTGGTGTGAAATTTTTAAATATCAACTATTTCCGTTGAAGCACACCATTTTCACCAACTTCGTTATTTGCAAATGTCTAATAATAACTGAATAAAATGAACCGATTCGCTTAAATAAAACCATGCATTATCTATAAGGACTATAATATAAATAAAATTTGTTTATTTCAAATGTGAAAATAATAAAAAATTTTTTAGAAATTGGCCGTTGTTGTTAATGATAATATATCCACCAAGACCAACAGATCAGGTGCCTCCATTCAAAATCAATGTTAATTTAGGTTTGCCTGCATGACAGAATAAAAATTTCATAAAAACTGTTAACTGTTCGTTGACATAAAATTTCATACTCTCCCCCCCGTGTGTGTGTTTGTGTGTGTGTTTGTGTGTGTGTGTGTGTGTGTGTGTGTGTGTGTGTGTGTGTGTGTGTGTGTGTGTGTGTGTGTGTGTAAGATACTAGCATATTTACGAGTTGGTGCGGCAATAACTCTGGTAAGATTGCTCATTGAACTTGCTCTCACTGTCAACTTGAAACGGCATCTTTAATTAATTTAATTTAAACTAATCAACAATTATTTTATAACTGTTTCCGAAGTACTAGGCATCAAAGAGGATTGAACCCCTGTCACGCCAATGAAACACAAATAATAATGTTATATCCATGCCATTTATTATAATAATATTACTATTATGTTATTATTATTATTATTGTTGTTACTATTATTAGAGCTTTTATGTAGCGCTTTTCACTAAAATATTTCTTCAAAAAGTTTTAAAAATTTTAAAAATAAAAAATAATTACGAATTAAAACACACTTCTTTGCTTGTGAGCATTGATGTGATGTGTACTTGTCCTACTGTCTTCTTCTCGTGTGATGTCCCATTTTACAATTTTTACCCACTTTTGATGCTGATATTTTTTGTTTTGTTTTTAATATTAACAAGTTACTGCAGACACCATTGGACGTCTCGGCTGCATTCATTTAGTTATCGTACAGATTGTTTCCACTATTCTCAAACCCAGTTTAGTATCAGTTCCATCAAATTCCGAATTCCCACTACAAACTTAAAATAATTAGTTTGAAAAATTTTTTCAAAACCAATTTGTAACTTTGTAAAAAAAACCTTGCATTCTCAAAACAAAGGAAATTGATTGAAAAAATCGATGAGTCCTTCTTTCTAAAATTTATAAAGTTTGATTGTGAACATTTTTTCTTATTTTTTTTAGATTTAATTTTTTCACGTTCAATCATGCTCTGAACTCTGAAGTCTTTAATTACATGTCTTACAATTTACAGCAACGATAAAAAACTCCATTCACACCGGACCATCTTTACTGATTTGATAACAAAATTTCTTGGAATAAACCCATTATAAATATTTTAATTTTAGTAAAATTTTCTTAATCATACTTGTGACTTCCTTAAAAATTAATTTTAGTTTGGATTTTGTTATGAAATTTAAACTTTTAATGCATATTTACGGTGGAAACCAATTTTATGAAAACACTCCATGAAACTAAATAAACTAGTAATTAAATGGATAAGAATACATTTTAGAATGAAACATGTCAAATCATATCTGCTATTAATTTTAATATATTGATATTTATTTCAGAATCTCAACCGAAACGAAGAAAGTTGCCAGAACATGCCGTTCAAGTAATTCAATGTCTAACATGATTGCATTAAAAATGTTTAAATTTTTATTCTATATATTTTTGAAACTTCAAAATAACTTCAAAAACCTCAACTATTTTCGATAGATTTTTAAACAATTTTGATCAAAAATATATATTCATAATTTATCAATTAATAATATAATGTGTTACTCAAATTCAAACATTTTTTATTTTGACACGTTTCTTATTTTTTAGTACGTTTTGGATACATTATTCAGATTTTCAAAATTTTTGTTGTAGAAATATCAAAGATTTCATATAAAGAGTTAAGCTTACCTTCAAACAGAAATTTTTTTCTTGCATCATTTTAAAACTATATTTTTTTGCGAAAAGTTTTTAGAAAGAAATTCATCAAAAATTAATTCCTTCCTTCTTTCGTACGTTTTAATCAATTTGTCTGTTTAGCTTCCTATCTTAACTTATTACCTCAACATGGTTCACAACGCCAAGAAAGAATTCAGGCACTAGTTGACGCCACGTTAAAATGAGCCACTTCATAAAGTCTGATCTCTCCATTGCAAAATTTAATAAATGCATTTTGATGGAAAAATTTATAACAACACGTAAAAAAACGTTAAAATTTTAAGATTTTTACATTTTTATGTGTTTAAATTTATTTTATTTTATAGAAGGTAAAATTTCATGACTATGACTTTTCAAAACTCATTGGAACACTGTATTGGAGGTTGTTAGAAAAGTTATTTTTGAGAACGAAAAAAGAGATTCACTACAATTTTTGTATATTTTTTAAACCTGGAAATCTAAAATATAAAGCTCACCCCATGATTGTTTTATATATTGTTATACATTTCATTGTTTTATTTTGTGGTTTTATTATTCTCCATAACAGTGTTAGGCTTGTCTACCTGAAATTTACATAAATGTACAAACATTTTTTTTGCTCGTTGAAATATTTTTTCATTATTGAATATAACATTTATTTTTATAATTTTGAATGCAAGTTTTACTAAGCTTTGTTTTTGTACGTCTCATGTGCAATGAATATCGCGAACACGTTTAATTTTTTTATTTTTTCTTCCAAGCGTTGATGTTATGCTTTTCATTTTTTGTTTGTCGTTTCCTAGTGTTGGTGTTGTGGTTTAACAAAAAAGTCATATTAACGTAAAAACGAGAAAATGCCAGTTTTAGGCTTTAAACTCCGGTTTCTCAAAGATTTAATTGCAAATTAAAATCTGATATAAAATTATTTTGTTCTTTATTGTACACCTCTGACAAATGCTGAGCTGCTTACAAAGTTTTCTTTGCTCACAGCTGAATAGTTAAAGACTACAACATCCACAAACCACGGTGCACGCGCAGATGTACGCGCATGCATAGCGTATGATAGTTTTTAAGTTTCGGATTGACAATGTTCAAACCATTGCGTGATAACAGCTCGAGACATGGAAATTTTTCCTGTCTGAGCTAATTTGTCGACTATATTAAAAGGTTGGTTAATTTTTTTAAATATTGGAAAAATTTGATAAGTACTTTATAAAAAAGAATAAATTTAAAAAAAAATTGAAAAGAATATTTTAAACGAAATTTTTATTTCGTTAAAAAATACAAGAATAAAAACTTGAAAAAGAATAATTTTGATATCAATTACACAAAATTTTTCATTTCCAAAGCCGACATCTGAAACAATAATAATACGTTCGAAGACTGGATAAATCATTACGCGAGCATGGTCATAGTGGAACGTTTTGTTAACTTAACTAGAAAAGTGTAAGAACATGTTTGATGTTTTTTCAGAATGTTAAACCGTGAGCGTTGTTATATCAAACGCTGGCTCGCTTAACTTTGGCATAATTTTAACTAAATTCCAAATGCTAGTTGTGTGTAGTTTCAAACTATTGTGTTATATTATATATATATATATATGTTGGTAATAGACCATAATTTTTACAATATTCTATAAATTCTACCGAATATTTGGCGTTAATATGTTTGTAGTTCGTTTTTATATATTTTTTGTATATATATATATATATATATTTATATACATATGTACTTATATGTATATAAATATATATATATATATCAACAAATTTATTTCATATAAAATATTGTTAATTTCTTGTTAGAATCATTTATCGTTCAGTGCAGTGTTAAATATTTTTAATATTTAATTTAAATTAATTTTCTGATAGTCTTTATGTTTGTAGCTGCTGTATGACAACATTATTTGACAAGCCCATTTATATGTATATATATATATATATATATATATATATATATATATATATATATATGTGTGTGTGTGTGTGTGTGTGTGTGTGTGTGTGTGTGTGTGTGTGTGTGTGTGTGTGTGTTCGTGCTTGCGCTTATTTGTAAATTATACTTGTTAATACCAATGTTAATAACAATATATAAAATGAATATATTTATTAGTTTCTATGATGTCAGTCTTTTGAAGTAGTTTTGAAATTGTTTTGCTCTCTTTGAAATGAATTAACATTTTTGTGTATGTTCCTGTTTCCAACACACTGAAGTAGTTGCGTATAAGTATGAAATTGTTAAATTTTGTTTAATGATGAATTTTGTGAAAAGTCTGTAAAATGTAATATTTCTTTGAAAGTAATTGAAAAATAAATGTTTTCAATCAATTGGTTTTTGTTCTGAAATTTTTATAACTTTAAATTTATAAGAAACAAAAAACAAAATTTTGATAAAACGATTAACTTTTATGCGAATAAATAAAAAATTGAGGCTGACAAATTCAAGGCTTTGTCGCAAGTAAGATAAGCAGTCTTTTGGATGATTTTCGTAAATATATTAAAAATCTTCCAATGATAGATTTGCATATAAGTGATGTAAATTTTTTTTCATTAAACTTAACTTCACAAAAATAAACTTTTAAGAAGTTTAATACAGAATGTTGCTTTTCAAAATTTGAGAGGTGCAAACAAACGTCAATAGTTTTCAACCTTTCTTCAAAAATCAAATTATTTTCTTTTCATTAATTTAGTCGAATAAAAAGACAAAAGAAATAAGAATCGTAAAACATAACTGGAAAAAACTGAAATTACAAAATTCTTATTTTTGTCGACACAAAAAAATACCTAAGTAAATTTCAAAATTTCAAAAAAAATTGTAAGACCGAAAAATTGCTACTAAAAACAAAAAAAATGAAATGTTTTAGTTACAAACCAAAATTACTAATAGCCGGTAAAATGAAAAAGTCATCATTTTTGAAACCGTTATTTAACACGCATTTTTAGAACAAATTTTAAATATTTGGATATTGTTTTTAGAACCGACTTACATGATCCTCCTACATGATTCTTCTACACATATCGTTGTTAATAAATCTTTGGTGGGCGATAATATCAATTATCTTATTCTTGATAATTTTTTTAAATAAAAAAAAATAAGTTGTTTTTTAGTATATTAGAGTTGTATTCCCCAGCGTATTAGTTCGAAAACGGTTATGTGTTATTTAACATTATTATTTAATTAAGAATACATACTAACATAAGTGCAAGGCTAGAGGCGTTGAGAGGCTAGTACGACAACGGTTCGTGCAACGTGCAACCGTTGTAGGATACACGCCAGTCACTTGTTGTTTGGTGTTGTCATTTTTCTGTGTTTGTCTGATTGATTGTTCTCGCATTTGAGAGTGTATATTTGATATATAAATTATATATCTAAGATAGAAGGGGAGGGGAAGAGAGAGAAAGAGTAATTGATAATTGAGATGGCTAATAAGGATAAGAGTCTCTGCTGTGAGTGTAATAAGGTTTGTACAGCTGATAATTTATGCTGCATTACATGTAGGGTGTTCTGCCACCCCAAATGGGGTGGAATAACAGAAGATTTATTTTAAAAAAATTGCCAAAATATCCAATTTTATATGGAGTTGTAGTAATTGTTTGAGTGTGAGTACAAGTAATTTGGAATATGCTAAAAGTTTTGGTGACATTAAAAAAAACAAGAAGCGATGGATGCAAAATTGACAGCCTTACAGGAGGGGTACAATAAATTATTAGAAACCATCAAGGGTATGAATGTTTCAATTAAAAATACAGAAACTAATTCAGGTAGTATTAAGCTAATGGAAAAAAAAGTAAGTGAGACTATAGGGAATTTTAAAAATGATTGGGTTAATGCAGTAGGCAAAGAGATTTAAAAAAAAAGTAGAAGTGGTAAATAAAGAAGTACAGTCTGCGTGCAAAAATATAGAAAAAACTAATGAAGATATTAAAACCAGATGTGATGCACAAGATAGGGCAAATAACATTATAATTTTTGGTATATGTGAAAATAAGGAAGAGTCTGCTGAGATAAATAGATTGAATGATAAAAAAAGAATTTTGTCTTTTTGCTCGGTTCTTTCAGATGGTCATGTTACAGAGTGTGATATAACAAAATATTACAGGTTAAAGAGCTCTGGAGATAGACCAAGGCCTGTTTTAATTAAATTCAATGATAGAAGTAAAAAAAATTTGTGTAAGATAAAGTACTTAGAAACTGAGTTAACTAAAATAGGTGTATCCCATGATTTGAATAAAGAACAAAGGGAAGAGAGGAAAAAGCTTGTAGAGGAAGCAAAAGAAAAACAAAAGAATAATCAGGGGAATATATATACAGGGTAAGGGGATTGCCTGGAAGTATGAGGTTAGTAAAGATAGAAAGAAGGGGAAAAAGTTCAGACACAAATTAGGTAATGAGGATAATTGTTTTGATAAGGTCAGATTGAGCAATGGAAATAAGGACAGAGATTGTAAATTAGGTGTTCTCTATTCTCATGTAGACTCCATTTGTAATAAGATGGGTAAAATTAGATATTTAGTTGACTCGATATATAAGAAGATGCTTATTTTGATATTTGTGGATACAAACCCAAAGAACTTGACAGGTAGTTATCGACTGCAGGAATTTCAAATTAAAGGGTTCAGGTTGTATAGCTGTAATTTTATGAAGGCTGGATTCATAGGTATTTTCTGTCATGTTAAAAACACACTCTCCTCAGTTATTGTTGATTTTGAAAGCAAATTTGAAGAATATATTGCAGTTCGCTTGTTGAATTTAAAAGAGGAAATTTCATTCTTATACAGAAGCCCATACAGAAGCCCAAACTCCTGTTTGAAGAATAATGATGAACTCCTAAATTTAA
Organism: Helobdella robusta; assembly: GCF_000326865.2. NCBI lineage: Eukaryota > Metazoa > Annelida > Clitellata > Rhynchobdellida > Glossiphoniidae > Helobdella > Helobdella robusta. The sequence continues at coordinate 782,856 of NW_008705330.1, read as the reverse complement.
TAAAGATATTTATAGGCAATGGTGGTAATAAATTTATAATTGGTGATTTTAACATCCCTACAATAAACTGGGAGTCAATGTCTGTTAGTGGAGGTTTAAAGTCGTTTCAGTGGAAGTTTATAGATTGTGTAAATTATTGTTTTTTGGTTCAGTTCATTGATGCCCCAACAAGATATAAGAATAGACAGAAACAGAATATTTTGGATCTGCTATTGGCACAACAACAAAATTTAATACAAGATATCAAATATAATTCGCCTGTGGGTAAAAGTGATCATCTGATGTTGAGTTTTTCTTTGGTGGTGAATACGGAGGTAATAACACATTTAAAAGAAAATAAAATGTTTGATTATAAAAAAGGAAACTATTTTCTTATGAATCAATTTATTTCTGCAAATTTATCGATGCCTAAAATAGATAATTCAATAAAAGGTGATGGGGACAAGCAGATTGTGTTAGATGAGATTTGGGATAAGTTTGTTATGGTTATTAACATGGCTGTGAATAAATATGTGCCACTTAAGACTGAAATTTTTACTAAGAACAACCATTCAATTGAGTTACCAACTCATTTATTAGAATTAATAAAGGAAAAAAAATTGATATGGAAAAGATATATGAAAAATAGAAAAAGTATGCTGTATGAAGACTTCAAAAGGATTAGAAACGAGGAATCATGTTAATTAAACAGAATTATTTAGACAGCTTAGCAAAAATTGTGAAGATTAATCAGAAGGTATTTTGGAAACACATAGGCAGTAATAGAAAAGACAGTTTTTATTTGGATGGTTTGTATCGGGTGGATAAAGATGGTAAGAAGAAAGGAATTGTGACTGATCAACAGGAAATGGCAGATATGTTGGCTGACTTTTTTTCATCAGTTTATGCGACAGTGGATGATCTGCGTGATGAACCCTATCAGGCTGTTTCGAAATCTGAGCTCATTGGATTAAAAATGAACGAAATAACTTTTGAACCTACAGTTGTCTATAACAAATTAAAAAAATTGAATGTTAACAAATCATCAGGTCCAGATAATCTACATGGAAAGATTTTATTCGAATGTAAGGAGTCTGTTTGTAATTATTTGTCTGCTTTATATGGTTTATCATATCAATGGGGAGTCATACCTAGTATATGGAAGGAAAGTGTTGTAACAGCTATCTATAAAAAGGGTGATAAAAAAGATGCAAGAAATTATAGACCAGTGGCATTGACCAGTGTTATTTGTAAACTGATGGAATCGGTTATTAAGGATGATTTGATGTTGTATTTAACTGATAATGATTTGATTGACCCTAGACAATATGGTTTTGTAAAAGGTTAATCAACGGTAATGCAACTCTTGAAACTTCTGGATGATTGGACTAAGGCACTAGATGATGGCTACAGGATTGATGTTGTGTACACGGATTTTGAGAAGGCTTTTGATAGAGTGTCACATGGTATTTTAGTTTAAAAAATGAAAGAGTACAGATTGAATGATAGATTGATTACTTGGGTAAACAGTTATTTAAGTGGAAGAACATTCAGGGTGAGATTGAATGATAAAATGTCTAGATATTGTACAGTGTTAAATGGGGTTCCTCAAGGGAGTGTGCTGGGTCCTATATTATTTCTTTTATTTGTTAATGATGTGTTTAATTTGAATAAAGATGCAAAAGGTCCAGCAATGTATATGTATGCAGATGATGCAAAATTATACAGAATTGTTAGCTCAGATGATGATATTGATAGAATGGTATTACAAAATGGGTTAAATGACTTGACTAGTTGGTGTGCAAAGAGTAATGTAAAATTAAATGAAAAAAAATGTGTGGTAATGAAATATGGGTATAACATACCTGAGAATAGTTTTCAATATAAAATTGGTCATCATACATTGGATTATGTCGATAGTATTAAGGACTTAGGTGTAATATTTGATAATTCTTTAAAATTTGTTGATCATATTCATAACAATGCTAAAAAAGCTTATTCTTTGTTAGGTTTAATAATTAGAAATTTTAAAGGTGTTAGTGATCATATTTTTATAATGCTTTATAAATCATTAGTCAGATCTCAACTAGAATATACAGCTTGTGTTTGGTCTCCGTGGGCAGTACGGGAAACGGAGGTGATAGAAAGGGTCCAGAAAAGAGCAACAAAGTCGATCAAGGTCTGCAAACATATGAAATATGAAGATCGTCTAAAATTTTTGAGCTTGCCAACACTGAAATACAGACGCATCAGAGGGGATCTCATCATGATGTATAACTTGTTTAGAGCTAAAGATCAACGTGAACTCCCAGTAATGATGAAAGCTGGGGGACGAACCAGAGGACATGAAATGAAATTGACTGCTCTTCCATTCCATAAGAACTTGAGGAAACAATACTTTACCAATAGATCAATTTGTATCTGGAACAATCTGGGTGTCGATGTTGTGAATGCTGATAATGTGAATGATTTAAAAAAAAAGTTGGATACTTATTTTATGAATGCCAGATTTATGTACGATTGGAGGGCAAATGATACTTGATGTGACATTGGCTATTTGTGAGATTGGGATATATTCAATTTTTTTTATCAGTATGTTATTTTTTATTATTATCTTTTTTTTCATTTTACAAGGTTTAATACATTATTTGACTTATAAGAACATTAAATATTTTAAATTTATTCAGTATAGACTCATAGTTTTGAGAAGGCACAGGGACGTTTCGTCTTCGCCTTTGTTTAATAATAATAAGGATCTTCCTACGTTATCCTCCTACATGATCCCCACACATGATCCTCCTGCATGATTCCCCCACATGATCTTTCCACATGATTCTCCTACATGATCCTCCTACCTGATCTTTAAACATGTTCCGCCTACATGATCCTCTCACCAGATTCTATTAAATTATCCTCCGACTTAATCTTTTTACCTTAATCTTTAATGCATCGTTAAAAATATTCAATAGTTTAATTGTCAATAACTCTTTCAAAGCTGTAATGAGGAAAAATTGAGCATTGCGTGATCGTCGGTACATCTCATCAAAACATTCACTCCATGCATGCCACTGTCCCACTTTGAAACAGCAATCAATTTTAAGAAAAAAGTTTTTTCAAACATTTGTATGTTTATATTGAGCGGTGGTATTTTGCAAAATGTGATTTTATTAGATTATCAAAATGCATTCGTTTATAAAGAAAGATAATCAACTTCCATTAACGAAATATTTTCCGTATTGAAAAAAGTCTATGCGATATTTGATTAACCTTTAAAATTTTTCACAAAATGTTCGAAGAAACCAGTTTGTTTCAATCTCACAGGGCTTCCGTTCATTACATGCGGTGATTTTTTTGCATTAATTTGATTTGAAGTTAAAAACTTTATTTTCAAAGATTCCCTAACAAAGTAGGCTTAAACTATTTAGGAAATGCATGAAAAAATTGCTGTTGGTAAATTAGTTTTTCTTTTCTTTAGTGTATTTCTCTTAGAAAGAATTTATTAGCAAAGCAAATTTTTGTGCGACATTTTAATTTTGTGGCGGTGTAATTTTGTGTGCATGTGTAGTTCTTTGGAGGTGTTTGTTCGGGTGCGTTTTCTATGATCTTTGTTTCTTTGCAAATATTTATGAGTGTTTTTTCTGGAGTGTATTTGCGTGAATGATTATATTTTGATCCGAACAATATTATTTGCATTCATCTATGAAGCGCACGTAAAGATGTTTTGTATGGAATGAGTTGTGGGTATTGATCGCCTGTGATGAACAACAAACTCGTCCTACATTCATTGACCGAACATACATCAAAAAATATCGTACAATGACACCATTTTCACAGCAATTTATTTGATCTTTATTCTTTTTCTGTTTAAATAATAGTAAATAATAAATTCAATAGCTGTTTTAGAAGGAGTAACTCTTTATAACAATGTCTCACTAATAGCTTAATTCAGTGCGCAATGAGAAAATGAATTCATTGGTGGTACAATCTACTTGTCAACAAATTAAAAATATTATCACAAAATTTTCTTGCAAATAAAGTTCGGTATTCTATGAAATGTGCGCAAACAGGATTTAAAAAATTCTTATCTATTTATTTCCTTACAACTAGTTTAGTCTCCGGCAAAATGTTTACGTTTCAGACGAAACTTAAAAAGATTGTTAGTAGAACGCTTTTAAATTAATATGCAAAAAATAGGAAGCAGTTGTTTTAGAATATCTAACCATGTTAATATTTCCCGTTGAATCACTAGTTCTTATGTGCATTTGGTTTAGAATAATTTTTTAAAACTGGGACTGATGAAAAAAATTTAAAAAGAAGTATTATTTAAAAAAAATTCTATATTCAATTTGTTGTAAATGAGTAGAATTTCAGCGTTACCTCATTTATCATGTCACACTAGAATAATTTCGAAATGTGGTTTGTTCTTTTATTTCAAAAATAGAATTTGTAACCTGAGTAGTGAACACTTGCTGTTTGAATGTTATGAATGATCCTCTTTTTATTTTTAATAAAGTGATACGGGATTTCATCCAATAATTAGAGAGTTTTACAGTCTTTTAATAAAAATACTATTCCCGGGAGCCCCCGATGGCCCCATTAGATCTGCCAGGGGTCGTATATAAAATATGTTAAGGTTACAATCAACGTACATTCACTCGCATCCTCTGTATAACAATCAAGGTTGATTAATGGCAATAATAAGCAAAGTGAATAAAATTAGTTCCCGCGACAAATATTTTTTTGAAAACTTCTATATAACGATTTTGATCTATTTGAAAATAAATTTGAAATATAATATAGTTATAAATATGTATAGCAGTCAACCAGAAACACAGTTACAGATGGCAAACCAGGAGAAAATAACCAAGATCATAAGGAAAGCTACACATCACATGCCTACCTACAACACGCTGTACAGGGTAGGTCGACCCAAAACTTTTTTTAAGCTATCGACTATGAATAGCGATAAAAAGTTGCTCTAACATATATGGATCACATTTAGAATAAAATTAAAAAAAAATTTGTTTAACTTTGCCGCCAGGGCCTTGAAAAATAACTTAAATTTGCCATTGATATAAGCTCATAACAGTATTTCTGTTCAATGCCAATTATTTTATTAATATTAAAACCAAGATTAGCATTTTATTATTTTGTTGAATTGTTTTCAAATTATTTTTTTTGTGAAAAAAAAAAAATTTTTTTGTAAAAATTTTTTTTTCAAATACAATTTTTTTTGTAAAAAAAATTTCAATAATTGGAGTGATACAGTTACACAACATAATTTTCGGTAAATTTGATAATTAAAAGACACTGTTTTTTGCATATAATATATTTTTATTCTATTATAATATATATTTACTATTAAAACATTATCAATTTCAGTTAGTCTTTCCTGTTATCCAGTCCTTCTCCGAAGCAAAATATGGAATTTCTTTTCTTGATTCTATTTTTGCTCTTATATATCCATCACGTCTCAGAGCACCACAGACTGACGATGATGCTTCGGTTACTAACTTTACATGTCGTTCCACGCTTTGATTATGGCAAGGATATTTTTCTAGTGTCTATTTCCGAGGTACTTTAATTGCTGCTTCAATTTCGTCATTGCTTATATCTCGTAGCATAGGTGGCGAGGTTCTTGCAACGTCTTGCCAATTTAGAAGACAATAGAAGACAAAAGTATTCAGCAGCCTCAAAGTTAAGAGAAGGACATTGAAATTTTCTGATTTTACCTTCACCAGGTGCTATGGCTTTTTTTGCACATTTAATTCGTCCGGCTGCAAGTTTTCTTATCTCTTCTCTGTCATCCAGCAGCATTGTTGTTAGAATATTTTCTGGGTGACCAAAAAAACTATTTCTTTGAATACATTTATTTATTATCTGGAGTTCATTTTTAGGAAGAAAACGCGTAAATTGAATCAAGCGCCACAGGTGCCTAGCACCCATATAACACTGAGGTTGTTTTTTTGTAAAAAACCATAGTGGAGCATAAACTATTAGAATGTAGTCCGTAAGCAATATGAGTTCTTTAGAAAGTGACGTGGTTGAAACATACATATTGGCTGCTGTATGCCAACGTGAATGGATAAAAGGACCAGGTTTTTTTAGTCAGTTCTTATACTTTTCCAATTTCTATTGTTTTGATTATGTTGAAAAGATACTGCTGATATTTGTGATATCCTGTAGAAGTGTCGGCAAATTATTCTGCCGTTTTTCAAATTTTACAAAGTTAACTCTTGACATTTTTCAAGTGTTTTCCCTATTGCTCCACAAAAAACTTTTGTGGAGCAATAGGCTCCTTAATTTGGCTCTTTAAGTAACGTAATAAGTTTTTCAACAAAAAAGCTTTTGCTACAAGTTAATGACGTACAAATAGTTTTGTCTTTTCTTCCAACAAAGAAAATTGACTTTGGACCTGCAGCAGCTAGAGTTATCTTTGCTTCATAAGTTAATTTGGCTCGAAGCTGTTGCCTTTGTCGTCTCAGCTTTGAGCGGTCAATAATAGCTGTCCTGTCGTTTTTTTATAACTCCATAGTCTGTGATGGCAGCTGTAGCTATAGCAGCTCCTGCAACATCCGATACGCCATACCTATTGCATTCTCTAGCCACTGTAGGAAACTGGAGCATATTTCTAAAAGATTCTGCGTGAGACGCCTTGGACTTTTCACAAACTCTTTGTTTTTAAATCGATCACGTAACTTTATATAAAAAACCGTTCTATTTCATTTGATGAGCAAGAGTATTTGACCAATTTGAACATGCGTCACAACTACCAGAATTGGGAGCCCAGTTATTCATAATTTTATTAATTGCAGTTGCTTATAACTATTTCCAAATTTATTATTGATTATTAGTAGAGCATCTCGATAACGGTGTTTATTATTTAGAATGAATTAAAAAATTAATATTGCCGTGAACAAAAAAGTTTATGTCCTTGCAATTATTAATTTTCTTCATTTTAATCCCTAAAATAAGAAGCGTCGTTAGTAATTCGCAGTATTTTTTATAATTCCTAAAATGACTAATAATAAAAATAATGATTACTCTAATAATTAATTATAATTTTAAATTAAAATTAATTGTTTTAATTGTTTTACTAATTATTATTTACATTGTACATAAAGCACAATATAAGCTAAAAATGCCAATCTTGCTCCATCTGGCGGCAAAGGAAGATGAGTCTTGATTTTGAAAAAAACTTTCATTTCATACTAGATCCATGCCATAGCAACTTTTTATTACTATTCACACTCAATTTTTTTCTGACGACCTACCCTACAACATCTCATGCTAGAGAACATTTAGTTGTTATACATTACATACATCATAACTATACAACACACAACACGAGAACTAAACAACAACCACACAAAAAACAACAACCAAAACACATTTTTATGACAACAGTTTACATGTTATATAGACAGAAAGATAATGTTTGCTTCGCAATTCAGAGTCCTGCATAGATATCCGCCAATCATACAAACGCGGAAATATATGCGTATGCTACGTCTACAAAAATGAACAGTGCGAGTGCATATAAAACAAATCTTACAACGATTTATTCCTAATTGAACTTGGGCTGATCTCACCAACATCCATCTGTCCGCTAAATTCTTCGAACAACAATCATAAAAAACAAAACTGGCACTACACAAAATAAACGTTCTTAAATGATTGAATGGTTGATTGACTGAACAAAAGATGTTTTCATTTTGCCACGGTTTAATACATACTTATTTTTTAAATGAAATTGTGAGTTATCGAGACAATTTTAATAATTTCAAACAATGTTTTTTATACGTATTTATTTTATTCCAACCAAAAATAAATTGAAATAAAAAAGGATTTAATTAGCGTTTAGCTATTTTCAATTGGGCCTTAAGGATAAAATAGAAGTCCAAATAATTAATCAAGAAATATAATAATAAATATGATATTAAATCGTGTCGTGTTTATAAGCAGTAAACTTAAAAAGGAGAAATTGATCATAACTAAAATACAAAAATTAATTAGTTATCTACATTTATGAGCGGCAAATAAAATTATTCTTCAACAGTTTCATGAACTTAAGGTTATTATTTCTTTCTTTCAAGTAATTCAGAAAACTGTTCCAAGTTAGTGGAGCATAAAAGAATAATTGTCTACTACTTATTAAATTTAAACTTGTCTGACTTTTTAGCATTTTTCCTTTATTTAACCTGAGAGATGTGCTGTGGTTTATCTGTATCAAACTCTTTATTTCTGCGTGTATCTTAAATTCTTTATTACATAATTTAAAAATTAGGATACATATAATTGTTCAATTCAAAAATATTTATTAAGTTATGATGTCTTTATTCAAGTAATATCAAAGAAATCAATTGCAAATAAAGTTTTAACACATCTTTTTTGCCGAATATAGATTTTTATGATTGTTCTCTTTATAGCGGAACCCCAAATCAAGTTTCAATATGACAAAATAAACCTATGAGAAATATAAGAAGTTTCTTCGCATTACTATTTAAAAAGGCTTTTATTCTAAAAAAACAAGAATCTGAGAGAGATTAATAATTAACTAATAATTTGCTCAATATGTAATTTAAAGTTGAGTTTGTCGTCAAAGATTACACCAAATATTTTAAAACTTTCATTTTTTCCAAATTTGAATTCATTTAAGTTTAGAATAGGTTGGTTTATTTTCCTTTTATTATTTTGCTTACTGTAAAATATCATATATTTTGTCTTAGATAGGTTGATATAAAATTTATTTGAAACTGACCAACAATTTAATTTAACCAATAGCAATTCTGATTTTTGTAACATTTTTAACATAATTCTATCGACAGAATAGAAAAAACAATCGTCTGCCTACATAATTAATTTTGTGAAATCATCACAAATGTTCACGATGAAAAGCAGTGGATCAACAATGCTTCCCTGGGGAACTCCACTTGCTATAGACGGACATTCAGAAATGGCCCCTTGTAGAGGACAAACTGAGATCTGTCCTTCAAGTGTGATTCAATTAAAGATTGAATATTTCCACGGAAACCATAATCATGGAGTTTTGAGAGAAGGATGCCATGGTGGACCGAGCGAAAGGCCGTAGAAAAATCAACATAAATGGCCATAAATGATTTAAATTAATGTAGTTTGAAATCAGATAATTATGATATTTTAAAAGTGCAAGCTCAGTTAATAAATTCTTTCTAAAGCCAAATTGTGTATCACTAATTAAGTTATTAATATCTAAAAAAGGTATCAAGCGACCAACAATGATTTTCTCAAACAACTTCGAAACACAAGAAACCCCACTAATCGGCCGATAATTTGTGGTATCACTTACAGAACCTGATTTTTAAAAAAGGAAATATTTTGAAAATTTTCAAACAGTTTGGGAAAATTCCCTCATTAATTGAGTTATTAAACAAAATGTGTAAAATTTTAATATAGGAAGCATTATTGTCTTTAATATTTTATTTAAAAAATTATGATAATCCTTGCTATTTGAATTTCATAAAGATTTGCATTGTTGATAAATTTTGGAACAAGTTATAGGTAATTATTGAATAATTAAAAAACTATCTACAAAAGATTACGGGCAAAACTTGAATAAATAAAAATAAGACGATTTTTTTAATTCTGTGCATTTTAAGTTGGAAATGCATTGAAAACATTTAGAAGATGACACCTGAGGCTAGACAAATTCTTCATCGCATAATGATGACAACAGCAGTAGTTGACGAACAATAATCCGTAGACTTCCCACTGGTGGAATGAAATGGAGCAGACCTCCGTTTGAGTGAGAGTGAAAGACCTAAAATAACTTTTCATCATTAACGTTAAATTGGATCTATACTTCATGGTGCTGGCTGCTGAATGTTCTTAAAAATATTGGTTGATGAATGTTTTTAAAAATATTGTTTGTCAGTGGCGGATCTAGACAACTTTGACGGGGGAGCCAAAATTTCGAAATTGAGCTGACGAAATTTTTTCTTTTCACGTAAATTTTTTTTTACATAAAACGCTGTTTTTTCGGTGCAAAAATATCGTTCCCAAAGTGGAGAACTATGGTTACTGGCCTTCTAGATCCGCCACTATTAGTTGTTTAATTGTCCTGCAAAAATTGGCTGGTAAAATCATTTTACCAACGCTCAGATTTTGGGACAAAATATTTGATACCAAACAGAGTTTGAGTTTAAAAATTTCTGTTTAAAAATGTTAACGTTGAATCAATAAATGAATTCGATGTTATTTTTATAAAAGTTTATTAATAATGAAATCCATTCAAGGCATTCACAATGCTAACAAACCATTCCCATTTTAATCCCTGCTACAACAACAACAACTACATGAGCTGGAGCGATTCAGAAAGTTATTTTTCGTAAAAATATATAAATCCCACAAACGACCGTACATCTGCCTGCTAAAAACTTTTCTGTATAAAGATGCCAGAACAAAATTATATCAGGCAGCAATTATCAGAACACATCCCCTACCATCAATCAAAATGCATGCAGACAGAGCAGAGACTCGCAGACCTCCACCATCGTCACCACCTCATGAAAGCAATTTTTTTGAAAGACGGTAAGGTTAAAATATTTAAATTCTTTCTTCGTTGTTTATTGTCCATTTAAGAATTGTTTATTTACTAAATGTTATTTCAAAAATATATTTAATTTCCGTTACATAACTACCACAATGACGACTGGGATGCTTTCGATGATGATTATGATACTTGTAAGGATGATGAGGGTTGTGATAAAGTTGATATGTAGTGAATTCTGCAAATTATTTTAAAGTTTCCTAAACAGTATAATGTGTTAACGCAACCACAGAGCAATACAACCCATTGTTCTAATACTACTAATGTAATGAACACATAATGTGTTAATAGAACGTAGCATGGACTTGGAAAAAATGTAATGACGGCCAAATTAAAATTGAAAAATTAATTAGAGAAACATTTTAAAATTTATAAAACTTTTAAAACTCAGCCCCACACGATCAATTAAACAAAAACTCAATGTAAAAAAATAATTGAAAAACAAAACAAATAAAAAAAAGCAATGATAACAAAAGCATCATGTTGCAAAAATTGAAAAATTGATAAACTTCAGAGCTGTTACAGAATGAATAAACTATAAAACAATAATTGAGAAGTCAAACTTTGAAAAAATATGACCGTAACTACAAAAAGTTCAAATGCACATCAATTAATAAATTTAATCAGCGTGGAAAGTTAGTTGAGCGGAACAAAAACAAATGAGCCATAGAGTAAAAAGAGCTCTTACGAAGAAATAATTTTTATAATTCGGTTTCCCATACATTCAGTTTTGTAAGTGTGATTAATAATATTTTATTGAGAGGTTTAAGTTAAATTAAAAATTAACTATGAAGCATTAGCTGCAATCTTAACTATTCAATTTTGTTTGTTCGCCCGCGCACACACACACACACATACACACACATATACACACACACTCACACACATAAACACACACGCACACAAACACCACACATAAACACGCACAACACACATACAACACACAAACACATAAATATAAATATATATTTTTACCAACATAAATATATATGTATATATATATATATATATATATATATATATATATATATATTATAAAGTAAAGCTTTTCAATATATTATTAGAAAAATAGAGAAATTCAAATTAATAAATAATACTATAGCGATAGAATTTAATAAAAATTGTATACGTTATAGCCTTATACCTATTTATAAATGTACATATATGTATATATATATATATATGTATGTATATATATATATATATATATATAGTGATGAAATAAATGAGAAAATTATGATGAATAATAAATGAAAAATGGTAATGATGACAACACGACGTACACTGTGTAATGTATGCTCTAAAACTTTAGTCGTTTGTGTATCGCTCGTGATCTTTATCGGACATTTCATTGCTTTGTTTTTATGTTTCGCTTGGTTGTTGTTTGTTGTTGTTTGTTGTTGTTGTAGAAGTTGTTGTTGTTGTTGGGACGATTTTTTCAATTTTTCGCTTTTCTGTTTGAATTTTCATAAGAAATGAGGGTCGGTTTATTATGGCACTTTTAATGATTTTTTATTGATGCTTGTGTTATGTTTTGCTACTTACTGTCCATTCTTTATCCCATGTCCATTGTTGATGCTGTTTAAAGGGAAATTTTATAAAAATGATACTAGCGATAATGATGACGATGATGATGATGATGACGATGATGATGAATAGGAGCGAGAATATAACAATAATGATGTTAATGTTGATAACTACGAATAGCCTAACATGAAGATGTTGATAATGATGATGGCAGTTAAGATAATGATGATGATAACAATTATAGAAGTAATAACTAATAGAAATAAATTATAATAAATTATGCAAAAGAATTTGATGATAACGCAGGCGTGAATTGTGACGTGAATGGATGGCCAGTGATCCACACATAGAAATTATTTGAAATTGCTTGCTTTTGCGGATTGAAATTATTTGTTCATTTTAATGTGTTTAGCGGGCTAATATAATTACTATGAATAATGAATACGATAAATTAAAGATATTTCAAAAATATGGTTAAACGACATACACATAAAAAAAACCTATAATATTAATTAATAACTAGACAAAAAAATAATAAATAACAAATAATTAATAATTCGTTTGACATATTGAATAAATATGTCAAACGAAGTAGAAACAGTGCCATAACTTCTCTTGCAGATGTTGAAGTACCTGGCACACGTCCCAAATGCCGTCCGAAGAAGTCCTGGTCGCAAACAATCGAGCAAGACATGAAAGCTCTAAATTTAAATGAAATGGATACAACCGATCGTCTAATTTGGCGCAAAAAGTTGATGGCAAAGAAAACAAGGTCCTACCTCGGGGAACCGGATTCTGGACGCAAAACGAAAATTGACAAAAAATAGACAAAAAATAAAGTAAATCAATTTTACTTTACAGTTTGGCTCGACATATCAAACATCTGTTATATATTACCTGTATCTGTTATCTGTTATCCATTGTTGTTGATGATGTTTTTTCATTTAATTTAATTGAAGTAAGCCACTGCAACCGAATGTACCGGCACCACTTGAGTATTAGGCCTGTGAGGAAGTGGATGGATGATATCACGGAATGGACGGGGTTGGAACATTGAGCTCAATGAAGATGGCAAGGGAAAGAAAAGGATTTTGGAGAGATAGAAGAATACCATCGGCCTCAACGGTCCCTTAAGGGATTACAGAGGATCATTGAATGAATGAATGAATGATATATATATATATATATATATATATATATATATATATATATATATATATACTGTGTGTGTGAGTGAGTTGTATGTGTCTATCTGTGTGTTTTTGCGTGTTATAGTACAAATCACTTGGCTAAAAAAGCAAATTGAAACAAAAAACAAATCAAACAATGATGATCCAACATCCCACAAAACTGTCTGTAGCCAATCAAATTGTTTGGCACTGAACGACAACAGACAGAGGCTCAACGGCTTCATTACATCATGTTGAGTGACAAAGCTCCTCTGCCCTCAGTTCTTTTATTGAATGTCTCGAGTAAAGTTTTATTGTTGCGTTAATTAATATTTTTTTAAATACGATGTCGTGGTGAGTGATGCGATGATGGTGACAGTGATTTTCAATCATCGATTCTTGATTAAATGTAAAGGAAATGAAATTAGGAGACAGCATCTCAAATATCTTATTAAGACGAGCAAACATCTCATGTGGTCATGTGTGCCTACTCCGCTCCTCACATCGTCGCATCAGCACACAATCATCAATCAATCTTTTTGTAAGAGGAATTTACCATGATAGATAATAACAGTGAGGGTAAGTAAAATTTAATGACCATTGAACAAAATTACGACCGAATAATAATAATAATTATTATAGTTTTATAATAATAATAATTTTATTATAATAATAATAATAACAGCAACAACAACAATAGAGTTGTATTTCTCCCATCTTCCGCGCAGCGCAACTGAGAATCAAAAGGTAGGTCTCGAAGGGGAACAACAAACTCAATGATCCATCTACTCAGTATCACAAAACCAATGTTTTAACCATGGGCGGACATGTCACCGACTGCATGTCAGGCCCTACTGCTACAAACCGCAGTTATTGAACAAAACCCAAGACGGCAAAGGAGAAAAAGTCAAACAGCACTGGTATGCTCAAAGTGCAATAGAACATGCCTCAAACAAACCAGCTGCTTCAGACTTCATTTCTACCCACTAAATAAGAATATAGCAACTAAAATAAATGCTGCTCGTGGGAATCAAGAAAAATGGATTTTTGAAGATGATTCATTGTGTTGTGCAAAACAAATGTGTTACCTTCGACAAAGCATAGATACAACACAAAATTGCGAAAGCAAGAAAGAACAGAAATTTGAATGCAGGTCTCACAAATACTGTTTTGGATTTACATCAACGCTCTGCTAGAAAAATTCAAAAAAAGTATCTGGGCTAAAGTTAGCTGGGAAAACAAACGATTCCAGCAGTAATATTCATGTCTCATCGTGAGTGAGATGACCTTTGAGTGGTAGGATAGACCTACGCAAAAGTTTGATTACTATCAATAAAGGAGCAACTAGACCTATTTTTAGACAAGATATATTGGCGGATCAAAAACAAAAAAAGATTTGTTTAGCATCTACTTCGAACTGCCACTAAAGGAACGGCGTTTATGTATGGGGAAGTAGCTTGTACAGTAGAGATGGGAGACATGGAGTTTGAGGGCACGTTTCTGGTGGCAGATATTACCGATGAATGCATCTTGGGCATCGACTTGATGATGATATACAGTTTCCACCTAGATTTGGAAAAACGCTTTTTAAGATAGAAAAACACGAAAATAATGGTTATTGAAAACATTCAGCCGAAATGCATCCAGGTTACACCATGTTTTTCAGAAAACATCATTTGGGCAAAATTGTGAATGCAGGAATTAACAAATTGTCTTGGTGAAACCTACGCCGACATCCATAGTATTAAATATTATTGTTGGAAAATGCCTGGTAGAGATTCACAAAGGACGGCGGAAAATCCAAAAAAAATAAAGGATGGCAGAGCGATTTGTAGTGCCCAGCCAATAAATTACATGAAAAACAGTGGCGTAGAACTACAAAATAGCAATGAGGAGAAAAAATTGCGAGGACGTTCAAAGTCTCAAATGCGACTCATTGCACAAAGCAATCCTCACTGAAGAAGTGCGAAGAAAGACCGAGACACTTTTAGTCAAGTATTCAGATATATTTTCGATAACAACCAAGAGAGAACTAGCCTAATATTTTACAGGATAGACAATTGCAAACCCATCAGACAAGCTCCACGACGTATTCCACAGTCGAAGCAGGCGGAAACCGATGAGATGATTTCTAAGGTGCAAAAGCAAGGCGTAATCGAACCATCGACAATTCTCTGGTCCTCTCCAGTCGTATAAGTTAAGAAAAAAAAGTAGTAATAATCGCTTTTGCGTCCCCGGAGTTTTCGATCCCAGATTTCACTATAAAGGAATTTTTGGTCCCGAAATTTTTAGTCCCGGAGTTTTCGATCCTCTATTTAAAATTTATACGTAAACGTCAGTCTATTTATACAGCGCTATTTCTCTAACGTTCAACAGCGCTCAAACGTCGTGGCCGAGGCACGCGCTATTCACCGCATCACATATTCTAAGTACAATGCATTGTATTTAAGGATTTTAATGTGATAATAATAGTTCCAGATATCCTTGTAATTATCTATTTGCTACGCATTTTATTAACCACGCCCATTTTTTTATTATGCTAATAGGACTAATTGCATTGTCAGCATGAACCCTCCTTTGCCTCATTTTTTGTGTACTAAAAACATTGGGGACCGAAATTCTTAGATAGTGAAATCTGGGTCCAAAAACAACGGGACCGAAAATTTCGGGACCTAAAATTCCGAGACCAGAAATTCTTAGATAGTGAAATCTAGAACCAAAAACTTCGGGACCAAAAATTCCGAAACCGAAGAAAAGACATACATCCTTGACACGGATGCCAGTAACAGCGGAATTGGAGCTGTCCTGTCGCAAGACATCAATGGGGATATTAAAGCTGAAAACTCTCAAAGCTCATGCGCAACCTTTCTTTGGAGCTGCTGGGCATGGTATGTGCGATAAACAAAGCACATCCATAGATATTTCAACGGACAAAAATTTGTTCTCCACACTGCAAATACTGCTAAACAGCAGAAGGGAATAAAACCGAAAAATGTACGAGCAATCTCCTTGACAATTGACAGGAGATGGACACCTAAAAAACTGGCTGCCGCACAACACTTTGATGA
Organism: Helobdella robusta; assembly: GCF_000326865.2. NCBI lineage: Eukaryota > Metazoa > Annelida > Clitellata > Rhynchobdellida > Glossiphoniidae > Helobdella > Helobdella robusta. Next base: position 766,525 of record NW_008705330.1, on the reverse strand, counting down.
AAAATTACATTGCGTCATCAGGTGGAAGGTAGCCGGCTAGAAACATAGTTAGCAACACATATCAGAACACGACTTTTTGTCAAATTAATACTGGGCACACCTAGGAGCATTTAGAGGCCGGGCTCCTTTTACGTAGATATGAAACCACAGACGGATCCAGCCATATCATGCAAACAGTGATACCCAAGGGCAAAACTACTGATATTCTCAAAAAAATGCATGGAGGATTGTCTGAAGGTCACCTGGGAGTCAACAAAAATTCTAAGTTTTAATGGTTTTCTTCGCGCTCGTAAAGATGTAAAAAACTGGTGCCGAAATTGCACCACGTATGCGGCAGTAAATCTTGGAAATCAATAAAACACAGACAACGCCATTCTACCCACAGTCTAACAGCACTTCAATCAAACCATCATAAAGCACCTGGCCAAGGTTGTCGAAGAGAACCAAAAATCTTTGGACCGGCAGATTCACTTGTTCCTAATGGCATATCCGATATACAAAATACGTCGAATAGCTACGCAAACGATTGAAAAATATCTATCGAAACGTGCGCATTACAGAAAGCAAAGAAAAGACCAAAACTCGGTACAACATAAAGGCTGCAGTCTTTATGTTGTATCAAGTGAATCTGCCGTTCCCAAGATTTCTGGTTCTCTTCGAAAATGACTTGGCAAAAAAAGGGCGATGCCCGAAACTACAAAAAAATTGAGAAGGTCCGAACAAGGTCATTTATAGAGATCTTTTGAAGTTATAACATTTTTTGGTAGTTACGAGCGTTAAAAATTACAACATTACAAACATTGAAGCTGACACGCGAGATTGCCTTCATTGGCTTTATTATTTTGTTTTTATCATTTCTACGTTTTTTGGTAGCATAATTTTTTTTTAACAATCAAATAATTTTTCATTCTGACAAATTTTAAACTTTGTTGAATCGTATGAGCAGAAATGAAGAACTCCTATTTTTAATCATAATGTTTGCGTAATTTTTTTTTAAATTTGAGACAAAATTAATATTTCTAATGTTTAAAAATAATAAAAAAATTTTAGTTGAAATATTTGTTAAAATAAATATCATTGTTGATTGATGCATTTGGATTGGTGGCAGTAGTTATTTCTCATTTTTGTTTCTGAAATTCAATTGAGTTGTTTGTTAGTTCCCGCTGCAAAGTCATGACAAAAACTTATTTAAATCAAAACTCGTTTGAGTTTAAGAAATTTCCCTAACTAACTACTTTATTATGTGAAATTTTTCTAAAAGTGATATCCGAAGTATCAAATACATAAATTGAAAGAACGTTCATGCATCCAACTAAATAAATGACCTTCATGTGTTAATGAGTGTTGAAAAGGTACTTAAGTACGTTTACATTTTTCATTTGTGAATATTAACTAATTTTCAATTTTAAACAATGCTTATAGAAGAACTGAGCGAATAAATGAAATGAAAATAAAAGTAAATAAACTATGCAGTCTAATGCCTAATTAATTCCGTTGGCATCTAAATGAACTCACTCGTACTTATGGTGACTCCAGCTTGTCCATGCATGCATAACAACGCTCATGCCCCGATAACAATGTACCAATATGAATGGCTGCTTGGAGAATGAAAAGAATGACAACATAGATGACAAAAACGCTGAAGATATCAAGGATGACAACAGTGATAACAACGATAACAACAACGATGGCAACAATAATTATAACGATGATAGTGTTTTTGAGTTGAATGATTTTTATTATCGTTATTTTTATTTGGTGTTGAGGAAAATATTAATAACTCATTATAAATTACCTTTATAAGCTTGACATTGCAAGAACGATCTCATATTTGACCTGTCATGTGCATCCGACTCAGCTTGTGTTTTACTGCATGAGTTTTATACCTTTTTTGAAATTGAAAAAAGAAACTTTTATCATTTTGATGTATGGAAGAGCGTGCTCCAAACGATTATCGACAGCCAAAAAGTTCTGCGAATTGACTTAATCTAGTCATTTCAGCAAGAAACCGAATTTTTTAGAAAGTTTTGCGGAAAATAATAACTCAATTTAAATTTTTTTTAGAGTTGTTGTTTTAAGACCGCAAAAATTCGTTCTCTGTTTTAAAACCAGTACAATTTAAATAATGCTGATGTTAATTCCACTAAAGTTTTGTCTACGCTTTTGACAACAAGAACCCCAATAATGACGATGATGACGACTGTGACTACATTGTAATCGTCATCGTCAACATTGCAGTCGTCATTGTCAACATTGTTGTAGTCATCGTCAACATTCTAATCGTCATCGGCAACATTGTTGACGTCATTGTCATTATTGTTGTCATCATCGTCAACATTGTTATCGTCATTGTCAACATTGTTGTCGGGATTGTCATCAGCGATGCCATCACCGTCGATGTCTTCGTCATCACTGTTGTCATCACCATCAATCATCGTCATCATTATCTTCAATATCATCAGCAAAAACTTCCCTCGCAATTTAGAAGCTGTCAGAAATGATGTGACACGATGAGATGAATTTCAGAATCAGATCTGAAACTGAGCAATACGATCTTTAAATGCATCCATAAAAGGAACAAATTAAACGAGGATTGATGGAACATAAAATATTTGTGGAATTATGGGGTCGTAATTTTTTCATAAGCCTAACGGTGATTAAATGTAAAAAATATAAATGAATGGATGGATGGATGGATGGATGGATGAATGAATGAATGAATGAATGAATGAATGAATGAATGAATGAATGAATGAATGAATGAATGAATGAATGAATGAATGAATGAATGAATGAATGAATGAATGAATGAATGAATGAATGAATGAATGAATGAATGAATGAATGAATGAATGAATGAATGAATGAATGAATGAATGAATGAATGAATGAATGAATGAATTAATTAATTAATTAATTAATTAATTAATTAATTAATTAATTAAAAAATGAATTAAAGAATAAATAAAAGAATGAATGAATGAATGAAGAGTAATATTTGGGTGATGCTTCATGTTGTTATAATAAAAATTTTACAATGAAGAAATAATAGCCTGCGAAGAATTCGTTACAAAAATACTATTTTCAACTACCAAATTATTTTCTTAGTGGAGGATGTATCACGAAAATCTTCCATGCTGTAAAACATCTCATCAGTGCCTATCGTGACAAGATAGACGTGGAAACATGAAACGTTTTCCATTGTGATGAATTGTAACGTCTGACTTAGGTCTAAATTTGTAAGGTAACTAAGTTTAAACCTAACTGCAACTAAAAAATGAAGTTTTTTGTGTTAAACAAAAAATTTGGACAAAATTTGAAGAGAGTTATTTTGAATTATCATAAATGATAAAATAGAAACTTTTATAAACCACGCCATCTATTTCCTACAGCCACTGTACTACAGCCTAGCGAAACTACCAAGTACCAAACCATCACTCATCACTCGGTCAATCTATCAAGGAAAACATTCATTTCAAGACATCATAAGTAATTCATTTATTTATTCATTAAAAAGAAGATTTTCCAGCTTATTGCCAAGTCAAGACTTAACACAAAAAATGAATTGCATTGTCTGTTTGAACGATTTCTGATCTGGTTGAACAAAAACAACTTCAATATTCGTGACAATGCACTCTATCATTTCTTTCAAACACTCACATTGCTGTGCAGCGTGAATGTTGCAGCTAGTAAATACATTACCCTGAAAAACAAGTTAAACACAGAAAACAACGATCATATGTTTAAAATGATTTTAACATTTACATTTTCACTCACTAGCTGCTTGATTTAAAAAAAACAACTCAAACGGCTGCGGCAATAAAAAAATTGTGTCATTTCTAAATGCTCAAAATTTCTGTGTTAATTATAATTAACTGTGTTAATTATTCTGGGTCGCATAGCACGGACAGTTCACGCAATGCCTGCTTGTATTGTATGATGCTTGTTAGACAAGAAATGCGAGAGGTATTGAACGTTTATTGACAAGAGCAGAAAAATTAAATATTGAGAGGACTAATTTTTTTGAATTAATATTGCATGCATGCTCTTATGATTAATTCAAATTCAACGCAATAAATTAAAAATAATTGAAATTTTAAAAATTTTGAGGCAAATCCAGAATGTAGGAGCGTGTGCGTTCGTTTTATGGAGGTCATATATTTTATGACCAAGTTCGACTGGGCTCTATAAAAAAAATAACTCGTAAACATTGAAAATAAAAAACTCGTCTGAATGAAAATATTGTGAAAAAAATATAGAATTGCATTAAGCAAGTTCGATACATGATAAATGAAAATAATGCGTTAAAAATGCAATCAGTGTTAATATCAATAGTTCCATTTTTATACGTCTGGAGAACTTTGCAAGATGTTGTTGAAGATAAGGAAATGGAGGAGGAAGGAGGACGTATGACAGTGGTGGCCGATGTTTATTGCACGACGCACAAAACATAACAGCTAAAAAATATAATAAAAGGAGTAAATAATTAAGATAAAGACAGATTTATGGCTAGAAAATTATTTCATTTATGGTCATTATTACTTATTCCTCAAATAAAGGGTAAATATTTTTAAGGATAATGATTAAGTGTGATGTATTTTCAGATATTATTAAATTAAATATAAATCTTTAAAACTTTAAACAATTGTTCTAATGAAAATATTTATTTATTTCATGAATGCGGGTTGCTAAAACACACATTAATATGATTCTGACCATTCTTCTAAATTGTGTTGTTTTTCGTTGGCCAATGAAATTGTGTTGCATTCTATCTCATAAACCAACACATCTGTTGAAGATTTTCAAAGTTATATGATTCATAGTTCATACGATCGTTCTGAACATCGATATAAATTGGTACTTTGATTCAAAACCGTCAAATACTAGTTCTCCACTTGTTTTTTAAAATGTTTTGGAACCAGTGGTTCATTTAACACATTTTCAAAAACGTAATGAAATAATTAGAACGCAAATTTAATTTTAATAGAAAAACGAAGGCACGTGGATGTAAGTAGCATTCTTGTTCACTTCGTCATTCCATACTTTCGGTTGAAGCGTGAAAAAGTTTAAAAATAAAAAGAAATACGCGGCTTCTTTTAAAAATTTGAAATTAACGCAAATAACCTCTCGACACACAGTAAGAAACGCCATTTTGTAGGAAAACCTGTTTTATGTCCATCGGAACAATTGCAAAAAAAGGTCGCGTTCAATTTTTCTTACAATTTTTCTGCAATTTTGTTCAGCAGATAATGAGATAGTACATAAAAACAGCAGATTTATTTCTGTTGCGCAAACTTTATGTTGGTTTAGGGGCGGTCCACAGGGAATGTAAAACTTTGCGGGGTGGTACTTGTTAAATGAGGAAAGTGGGTAAAGACTTATGTGACGTCACGTTTTATTCTTTATTAATTTCCATCATAAATTTAAAATTGTTTAGGTATAAGTGCTCCATTTTATCTGTTCAGTACGCGTCAGAAGATTGTTTATTTTTGGCCCTTTTCGTTTTTTTCATGTAGTTGTGTATGTGGCTGTTTGGGTTCAACGATGTCAAAAGCGATATAATTAAAACATCTTACCTTTCTAGCAACTAAATCCTAGCTTTCAAGTGGCGGGGGTCTAAATATTTGAATTTAGAAGGACTTCAAATTTGTGGCGTCATTTATAGACAGCCCCTTATGTTTGTAAGCTTTTAGACCCCACGAAATTTAAAAAGTTCTTGAGTGATTTCATAAAAATAATTTGAAAGAAAAATTATAAAACATTAAATAAACTCTATATTATTCAAAACCAGTTAAAAATTAAAACGAAAAATTGGAAATAATAACACTGTGATTTGTTAGATTTTGTCCACACTCTCTACATTTTCAAAGGTATTGATCTATGTTAACTTTACTTTTTGTAATAAATTTTGACAAAAAATAACTATTCAATATTAAAAACCACATTTGGAAAGGAAATCTATACAGAAATCTAAACAATGGCCAATCAAAAATTTTGCGGTATGGGTGATTTTAAAATTCGGGAACTGATGACCTGTTTCTGGTAATTTTACAAAATTCCTGTTTCATCCGTTTTCAGTGGTTTTCAAAATTCTTATCTTAATGATTTTTTTGCTAACTACTTTGTTATTTTATTTCACAGAAAATTTTTCATGGTTTTCCATCCATGTCATTTGAATATAAATTTTAAAAACAATTTAAGTTTTTTAATTATTTTAATTAATTTGAGCACTGGATAATCAATTTTTTCACAAGCTCAGTAAAATTCCAGAAAACGTCAACAAAATGAAAATTAAAAAAGATTTTTATAAAATTAAAAATTTATTAGCAAACGCGTTTTAACCGGTTAGTTAAATCAACTTAACGAATAAAAACATTCGATATATTATATTCAATCAACATTTCATAAATTTCAAATTGAGTTTTTCTTTTCCTTCCTTCAATGAGCGAAAATGTTCAACTACGACAACGCTGAAAAATTATCCATGCACGTAAAACGTTCTTCATTGATGAATAGGAATATTGAAATGAGAACCGGCGAAACATCAGATCGGATCCCTGTAATGAATTGCTTCCCTTCGTCACACATAATCTTATGTCAAACAACTTCACCGAAATTCATACTATGAATAAACTTCTGTTAGTCACGCCTAGCCACATGACCGTGCTTGTTTGGTTATCTGAAATTGTACTTGCCAATAAACCGGATTCAGTGAAGTGTAAATGAATATGCATTTCAATTAAGTTTCTTTCTACAAAATAAAAAAATTTACCTGTTTATGCCATCATTTAGATTTTTAATTCACCACCGATTTTTTATTAAAATTTGTTAATAATCATTTTTTTATTTTAGTGTATGTTGGCGTTATGAATAGCCTAGTTATTAAGAAATTTGTTAAATATATTTCTTTTTACGATACATACAGTAAATTTCAGCAGGATATTTTCTATAATACGTTTTTTGTTTTGATCGAAGTTATCAGGTTGTTAAATTTCTATTTCAAGTTTTTCAACATTCATATCAAATTCTTATGTCCGTAATCCAAACCGCATAGATGCATCGTTATTATGAAGATGGCAAACAATAATAAATTAATGTTAAAAAATTAGGATTGGAATTTTTTTTATTCTGTAAATCAAACTCTATCAGACGCAAAGAAAGTCGTAGCAGCATGCAAGGTAGGACAAATAAAATATGAATTTAGAACGGATAGAAATAAAATAAAACAAAGTTGAAGACATGAGGGAAAATTGGAACAGTAGAATAAGTATAAATGGTAATACAAATGGCAATGATAAAATGGAAGTATGAAATAAAGATGCAAGGAAATGAAAAAAAAAGAATTAATTATTAACAATATAGTAGATTGAAAATTGAAGCATATAAAATAACATCTTACAAAACTATAGGGGGAAAAGATGAAAAAAAATGAAAAAAAAAATAATAAAAAAAATAAATAAATGAAATTATAAAAATAAAAGGCAAATAAAAAAAATCGTTCTTAATATAATATATATATAAATATATATGCTGGTAAAAGAGTAAAAGACCATAATTAATGCAGTAATTTATGAAATCTACCAAATTTCTAGCGTTGGATAGTTTTTTATAACATTTCTCAATATTTCGAACCAAATTCTTGTCGTCATTATATACTTTATTGAAGTTTAACTTTAATAAAATAAATAATGACGACAATGAATTCGAGAAATGTAATGAAAAACTATCCAGCGCTACTAATTCGGTAGATTTCATAAATTACTGCATATATGAGTACATATATGTAAATATACATACTGATGAATACATACATACCTTTTTATGACGAGAAAATAAAGAATTAAGATTAAATGAATACTTACAAAATGAGTAATAATACTACAATATGGGAATAATGTGTGAAAAGAATGAATCAACTAGCGTATGTAACGAATTAGTGAATAATTAAAAGGAAAAAATCAACTTAGTAGTATACAAACATAGTAAAAATATTGTTGCATAACTTACATGTGAGAAGTTAACTGGAGTAATGCGGTGCGTTAATGGATGGAATGACTAATGTGCGTGTTGGTATGATGACAGGAGAGAGGATCGAGTAATTTGATACAAAGAATGAACTGATGTGGTGAAGCAGGAGGTGGAGAGGAAAGTTAGGAAAATTATAAATAATGTCGAAAGTATGAATACTTATAATTATAAGTAATATAATGTCAAAAGTTGGTAAATTAAAATAAAAATATTGCGTGTGGCCGATGGGAACTATAAAATATTGAATAGGGTAAGTAATAAAGTGAAATAGAATGAGTTGAAAGATAATGTAAGATGAAGATAAGACAGAAATGCAAGTTAAGTGAAATACGTGGAAGTTAGGTAGAAATTTTTTTATAATAATTAATATAATGAAACTAGATTAGGTCGATAGGTGATTTATGTCACTCTGATGGGTGGTGGTTGATTTGAGTTGTCGATGCATAAATGTTTAATTCTGATGCGTTGAGCAAGCAGTGATTGCGTAGTTGTGTTTGCACTGGTCACTGGCGAAGGTTGTGCGGAGTGATTTTGATCGGTGGTTGTAGAGGGTGTATGACATGATGGCAATTGGAGTTTATTTTGTTAATAGACGGATGTCTTACGTGTTGAAGATTCGGGTGGCAGGTGGATTTAATGGTGGTAAATAACTTTGCCTAATCAGTGTATTGATGAGTGATTGTAGTTGATGTAATTGATGCTGGGCGGCAAAGCCTGGCACGACGAACAGCATATTTTTCGCCGAAGATTATGAAGGACACGATGAATAGTTTAATGTCCTTGTGTTCATGGGAGCGTAATGTTTTGCGGGCGTAGAGTGTCTGTAGGCCTTTCTTGATGATATTATTGATGTGGGGAGTGGTGTTTAGCGTTGACGTGAGAGTGATGCTTGGAAATTTAAGCTGGTCATTGCGAACGATGTTCTGGAGGTTGAATATATATATATTTTTGACTTTTCTTGTCTTGCATGTGTTTTGTTGCATGCGTGTTTCTTTTTTATAGTAGGAATGTTGTTGTGTTCTGATTTGATGTTAAATCTTCTGAACATACGATGCAGGCGGGCGATGAGACTGCAGATTCAGTGAGGGCAAGGCTTAATATTTTTTCATGTAGTCCTGTGAATCACCGCAGTTGTACACATGCGGCAGAGTTTAAAGTAGCAAAACTCTGAACAGAAAATGTAACACAAGTCGTCAACAAAAAGCACACGTTTCATGTCAATCACAGTCACCACGTTTAATGATTTCATACAAAGGGACAACATTTTTTCAAACACGTCACTCACACACTCGTTTGTATTATAACAAATTTAATTCCTATCATGCTTTGTTTGCTATTAAAACATTTGCTCGTCCGATCATGCTCTGTCATATTTATACAAAAAATGAAATTTAAAAACATATTAACTCTTTTAACGTTACTTAAACTTTATATTTGTTATCAAGCATTTTGTTTTCGTTGAATAAATTTCACGTGGTCAGCGGAGAGCGTGGCGGTGCAATAAATTGAAGCGAGTGTGTCTCGGCATTTTGCAGTACCTTCTCTACCAACTCATTTTTCTATATTTATACCTCAACTTGTTTATCAGAATGAATGCATAAATGTTTGCAATCTTTTGGTTGTTAATAACAATTTAAAATGAACTAAATTTTAATTAACAAAAATATTTTAAAAATTCGTTAGGACAATGTTTTTAGTCTGCTGTAAAGATATTATCAATTTTTGACTCAGTAATTTTGTGATCACATAAATTTAGTTCAGAAACCTAAGTTCGTTGCTGTTGCGTTGCTGCTTCGTCGTTGTGTCAGTGTGTGATGGTCAGCGTGAACTTGTGAAATCGTTAGAGTGAAATAAAAAGTGATGTAATGTGTGTAAGCCTTTATGTGTTAATAAAATAAAACATAGTAAATAAAATATAATATAAGCACGGCACACAAAAATATTTTGTGATAATTTCAACGTTCGGTGCCCACATTTCCATTTGCATCAGTTTTTCACCAACCTTACGAAGAAACAGTTTGAATTTTTGCATCAAACGACTAGCATCTGAAAACAATAATGTTACAAATAATAATTAAAAAGCAGAATAGCCATTGAGAGGACTGGAAAGGTAAGTGAATGAATTGATTGAAATGCTGTTTCATCTGCGTTCCATTTTTTAAATATAATGCTGATATAATTCAGTGCTGTACATTTTATTTTGACTTATTAATTATTCATTTGTTGATGTATATTAAATTTATTTCTTCCTTAAAACAAAAATTTAAAAAAAATTGTTGCTTTACAACATATTTTGTATGGAGCGCATGTACAAATGCAATTATCATTTTGCTTTCAACTGTAGTTGACACTGAAACAATAAGTTCTAAGCATCGTTGCAACAGTTAAAATTCTTATTTGAATGACCACATCATAATTGTCGCAGCAAATATTCAATGCCGTAAAATTTGAAACACAGAACTTTTAATTTTGCTAAAAGAACAAAAATTTATTGAAGCAGTTTGTTAGTAGCAGCCACAAATGGAATCGTCCTCAAACTTTTTTATTGCTCAACAGTACGAGACGTGACACAACCAAGACACTTCTCCTCAGTGCTCACATCCTTCTTTCCATGATGCTTTATGACCAAACAAACAGACATCAAACAAAAAATCGTTGTTGCCCACCTTGTGGAGTACCTCTCATAGATAACAGTTCATTGTGGGCAGTGTGTTCTTCTTTACTAAACAATAATTGATCTGATGTTGCTAATTTATGAATGAGGTTTGAGATTGTTGCCTGTGTTTAGTTTTTAGATGCTGAGCTGTGTGACGTATTTTGTAGTTGTTTATAATAATGTTTTTTGCTGCTATTGTCTCAGCGACGTTGTTGTTTTTGTAAATTCAGTGCATTCAAACTTTAGTGATAGTTTTTATAATTTTTGTGATTGCTGGGCTTCTTTATTTTGTTCTGCTGGCATCGTAAAATGTATTGTTCTATCAACGACTAGCAGCGGAAGTTTATTAAAGAGCTCTGTCCAAAGAATGAATGCGTTCGTCTGCTTTTCAGGTTGGTTGGCGTGAACTTTATACTTGCACATTTTGCGGATTATTCAATAAATCGCTTGTGTCTAAACAGCCATGTTAGATTTATTTTCAGTAAAACGTTTAAAATTCCAATGAAATCAAATGCATGCAGAACGTGCAAACAAACCTGGACAAAAATGTCTGTTTTATTGTTTACTGAATTTTTATTAAATTTACAGAAATATTAAAATAAATTTTTGTGAAGTTTATAAATTGTTCCTATGAATTATTGTGACTTAACACGTAGTAAATTTGTTTAATTATTTTAGTTAGTGGTCATCAAATTTTACACAATGGAGCACTTTTTTCCCACAAATAACAAAACATTAATTACAGAAATTAATAACTGTATTTTATAGCAACATAAATGTTAATCAACTACAAAACTTGTGATTGTTCATATAACCAAAAAATACTTTTTTAGGTAAAGGTAGGAACGATTTAATAATAAAAGATGTGCACTGCCGCTACAAACGCCATCGAGTAATGTATCATCGTGCAGTGCAGCATTAGCGCTAATAACCGCTCATAAACGTAATAACCAACTCAGGACAAAGAGGAATAGACAATTAGAGCCATAATAAATAATGCTCTGTACAACAACCACAAAAAAAGTAAACACACAAACAAGCACACACCCATAATCACACAACTTTCCAAAAAATTATGTATCCATGATTTTTTATTTTGTTTTCTACGACCGGAGAAGTAACAAGTCCAAAAGTATAACTGGTATAAAAGTGATAATTACAACATAAGAGCAACAACGAAACCGCAGAAAAACGGACGTAAGATAAGCACAAACTTTTCATGAAAAAAATTTTTGAATCCTTATCTCGAAAACAGAAAATATAATCTTTATCAAGATTTGTGTGGAAAGACCATTTTGAGAATAAGCGTAGCCATCAACGTCATCGACTCGACACTGCATGGCGTCACATATAACATGAATGATATCAGAAATGGGCAAAACTGAAATCAACAATATTGCTCCGAAATTCACTGTGTAAAAAATCAATTAAACATTTAATAAAGAAATAACTAAATGAACTAAATAAACATATAATCTCACAAACCAGTTCAAAGCAGAGTTGAAATGTTGTATTAAAACATCATAAAAGAAATATGAAAGAACAACACATTCCTCTGTGCCAAAACGTTTCTCACTTCCTGAGCAGTTTTTCATAAATCTAACAAGGCAGCACACATCTTAAAACGTATCACGTTGCAGAATCCTCAAGAATAAATCAAAAAAGTATAAAAATTACTGTCACTGATATAAAAAAAACTTAATTTTTTTAAAAAACAGCTGCAAAATGATACTGATAATGATTTTGTGTAAAAAAAATTAAAAGTATAACATTTTCGCGACCATGAAAATAACACGTTAAAATACTTAAACGATTAAAATTTTCGGTCTATAAACAAGAGAAAATTTAAACAACACAATTGAATCAAAATTTTTAGCTCATTATTTGATCAATCAAGTTTTAAAATTCAATAAAAATGAAATCGAAACATAACAACATCACTCAATTCTAGATGGCACCTTATTATTCTCGAGTCCACAAAATGATGGAAACAAAAGTTATCATGAATGAAATTTCTAAAATTGTTGAAAACTCCGAACTCTACTTTGCTTTCCCTATCTATCATTGAATTTTATTATTTTTTATTGACCGGGTTTGATTAATTTAGAGCTAATTGTACGCCTGAGAAAATTGACTTTCGATTTTGAAAGTACGTGTAGCTGAATTTATTCTTATTCAAGTCTTTTTGATAACATAAAATATTAATTTCAGGTTTTAATCGGTCCTGGTTTTTTAGCGTAAAGTTATCAATTAATTAATAATTGGAGTTAATTATCAAACTACTATATGATGTAAAGCCACCGAGAAGCACTTGTCGGGAAAGTAAGGCTGAGCCCTTCAATTCCAGATTTGTGAAGCTTGCGATGCTCCAATTGCAATTGTTGAAAATGATGAATTATTAAAAGTAACGAAAAATTATGAACTGAGCAAAAAAAAAACAAAAAAATAATCAAACCTATTTTCAATTTTCAAGTTCATTTGCTCACTAGTTTTTTATATATTTTGTTTGAGTTAATTATCATCAAAAATTTTAAAGTATGAAATTTAGATTTTTTCTAACCTAAATGCATTTAATAGGCACTAAATCTTTTTGACGCAATTATCACTCCGATGAAGCATTATTTATTAGCAATGATTGCGATATCCAAAAAATAAGCAGTTGAATTGTAAATTTCTGACTGATTTGAAAAGAAAATACCACTACGGGTGCGCAAAAAAGGCGATTGTTCTCAAGCGAAGATACCACAAAAAAATGTTCAGCAGATATTGGATGCAACGATTTATACACTAAACATAAGATTTTTATAAATTTCGAAGGAAGCATATGCTGAAATAATGCAACGCCTCACATTAGCGAGTAACATCTTGTAGTAAAGTCGTAAGATTAATAAAGTTGACCCACCAAAAGGCCATTCCCAAACTTTATTGAAATATTATTGATTTCATTTCTATAAATTTATCCATTTCTGTTTTGAATGATGTTACTGAACTTAATTTTAAGTTTTTTGGATTACATTACTAACCACAGTTGATGGTGCTGGATAAAGTATTATGGAAAGATTTCTAACATTGATACCACTTTCATTGACAAATTTGAATTTTTTTCTTTGCAAAAAACTGAGATCTGACCACATCCGATATGAATCTATTCATCTCATTTTCAGAATTGATATTCCGTTATGTTGTTTCGGCTATGAACCACCAATTTTCAAAAGTTTAATACCATCTTTCTCAATGATGGTCTTATAGCATGAATCTGTGGTTTAATGTTAACGTTCGAATAATTTAGTTTTCTCATCTTTTCAATTATTACCAAAATGTTGGTTCAACTCTCTTGATGACGTTTTTCAACAGGTGATGAACCTGCACATGGGTTAAAAAACTTAACGCTGTTGAATGATTGAATTGATGCCAATCTTTCCACAAATATGCATGGTATAAAGAAGCTTAGTAAATTATTGTAAATCTTAAGAAATTTCAAAGATTTATAGTAATTGCTAAAACGTGTGTTTAGGTCACATGTCTTTTATTTTATAGATGAGTGAGTATTTCTTCTTCAACTAAACTGGTTCATTATAAACATGCCTCATTTGAAAAATTGAGAATTTTTGCAGGTGCGATAAATAAGAAAATTATGCAAAAACTTGGACTGTGCTTCTTCAAGTATGAAAAAATATTTTAAAAGGTTTAAAATGTTACACCAAACTTTGATTAAAATTTTTATTATTCACTTTTTTGTCAAACTATGAATAAATAATTTTATGAACATTGGTTTAAAACGAATTACAAAATGTATGGAAGTGGTCCTAGATATTTTAAAGCAACATCAACTGCTGCATTTATTTATTCGTATGCAAACGTTAATTAATGCATTTTTTAGCAACAGCAGTAGATTGAAGTTAATTTGAACGTGTAATCTTCCTTCTAAAAACAGGAACGGACATTGAGAAACATTTTTTCAATTTTTAATTTTTTTGGCATAATAAATTTTTTGAATAAATTTGTTCACTCAAAAACTTTTTCTAAAAACTCTGCTCAACAGCCAACTTCTATTCAAACCAGGTATAATACAGATGTTCTGCTCATTTAATACCCGTTTCTTAATAGATTTGATAATTTTAGTAATGATGGTGATGATGGTCCAAAGCTGATGGTTTTGGAAAAAAATACTAAAAAGACTACGTAGATCTCAAATTATGGCCTACGATAAAATAGTGATGACGATTTTTTGGGGTTGAACTCTTGCTGAAAGTAGAGACTGGCGTATTCGAGGTGGAATGGTTGAAAAAAGAAGAACCAGAGGTGATCTAATTCAGATGTACAGATTGTAAGTGGCACAAATGTGATAAACTGGCATAATGAACCGATATTCGTGTTTGACCCAAGAACAAGAAGACACAATAAAAGATTACGAATGGAAAAAGTTAAAAAAAACTGCCGAAAAAAGTTGTTTACAAATCGTATAGTCAACAATTGGAATAACTTATCTCAGGAAGCAATTGATGCAAAAGATTTTAATATTTTTAAAAACGGTATAGATTCAATTATTGAATGAATAATTTAAGCTGTTACAGTCACGTTACTACTGTAACCTGACTCAATGCACACACGTGCATCACAGCATAGTGTTAATATTATTATTATTTAAGGTAGTAGTACAGTCAGTTATGGTTTATTAGTTGAGTTAGTATTTAAACTGGTTTCGTTATTTTTCATGTTGGGTTTATCTGTCAGTATCTTCCAGACTTGGTAAGCATATAATAAAATTATTTTTCATAATTTAATTTTTTGTCAATAAATTATGAAAAAATAATTTCACACTTGCTAAGCTAATATATGAAACAAAAATTATTTTTGCAAAAGAAATCGAGGATTTTTATTGTTTATAAAATGCACAATGTTTTAAAAACATTGAGGGATTAGCCAAAAATGTAATTGCAAACGATTGGTTGCTTAATGTGAAAATGAAAATAATTTTTATTGTTTGTAATAAATCGATAAAAAGTTTTTTAACACCAATAAGAAGGTTTGAGTTTTCTAAAAAGAGTGGGCAACCTTTTCTGGCTTATCTCACCGCAGATTGTAGCTAATTTTCATGTTAACATCATTACATTTTCATTCCCAATATATAACCTTATTTTCAATACAACCATAACTCTGGCTAAAATTTCCGGCCCCCTGTGGTTACGCCTCTGCTTAGCGAAATTAAAAAACCATCATCGCTTTTATACAACCCAAGTAAACATTTTAAAAATTTGTTGATCCTACTTATTTTAAAATTGTTGGTACATTTTTAATGGCAAAGCAATAAATTTTAAAAATTTTATTGTTTCAGCACTCGACTGAAAAACTCTGAAAATGAAAAAAACCATTAAAGTTCTTGAAAAATTAAACGTACCACAACCATTAATAAAATGAATTTATGTAAAAAAAATTAAATTTTGAAAAATCTAGCAAAAATATTTTTTTCCTTTATTTGAGACGACGATAATGAGAAAAAAAAATCGCAAACAAAAATAGGGAAAAATTGACACAAATAATTGATGCTTTCGATTAAACTTTCAAAATTGTAGTGTCAGTTAATTGTTTTATTGTTGTTGCTTGTTCAAAATAAATAACTGTATAAACAAATAAAACAAAATAAATAGATTATTTTTTTATTTTTACCGGATTTCAATCAAAGAAAAAACACCCGGAGAAAACCGCCTTTAAATATTTCCTCCGAGAGATATTTATCCTGAAAGTTTTTTGTTCTTTGGATGTTTTCCAGGAATTATCATCATGTCGAAAATATTTTAAATAAGTTTGCCAAAAACAAGTTGAAGCATTCCAAATGTAATGCATCAAACAGGTTCACGAAATCTCATTTCAGAACCATATTACTTGCCATTGGATTATACCAAGATGAATCGAACAGCGATGAACAGTTGAAATGACGATCAAAGAACAATATCCATGTAGGTTTAAGTCACGTGTGTAGAATGAGCAAGCTTTGTTAGAAAACCCGCCTTGCCTGATGAACTTTTAAAGGTGATAGCCAGAGAAAACAAGAAAAGGAAAATATGCATTGATTTATGAAAAAAATGGATCTACAAATTCGACGACATATTGAAGCCTAGCAGCACTGATCAGGAATAAATGGAGAAGCGTTGGTTGTTGAGAAACTTTGGCATCTACATCTGCGTATTGACAAAAAATGAGTACATGTTTTTTATCCGATGTTTTTGTCTTTTTTGTGTTTATTTTTGGCAACACTGCGTAATCAAACTGACCATATTGATAACTTCTTTAAATTCAAGTAAAACCGTTAAACAAATACTGAACTTCAATCATTAGCAATCGTACACGAAAAAGCTAGTAGCGTTCTCTTTCTACAGCAGCCTGGTTTTTTACGTGATGATCAAGAAATCATGCGTAGTACTGTGGTTGAGTGTTGCACACGATCGCCGGCGGTGCAACCGTGGGTGAGGCAGAGAGACGATACATGTACGATGTGACACATGGATGCAAAGACCGAAATTATCTCACAGACATGTCAAACTATTCTTCTACTTGTTGGAGCAAGGACCTGACTAGCATCAAATTTGTGAAAGTGAGTTAGATATTTTGAAAACAGCTGGTATCGATTGGAACCTGTACATACAATCTTTTAAGTAACCCTGTAATTATAGGAGAGCCTAAGACCGTAGTTGAAATGGACGTAAAAATCACATGGGCAGGCATCTACCAGAACAGTGAATTTTTGTCGGCATACTACTAGAGAAAGTATTATGTTTGCTGTCACCGACAGAAGTGCTGTCCTTCTGATGCATTTAATTACGCAGTACATTCGTCCGGGAACAAAAATTATTTCCGATTAGTGGCGCGTTTGCAATGAAATTGATTTTGCAGCCGGCATGGGTTACACTCACGAAACCGTTAATCACCGGCTTAATTTCTGATATGTTAGCGTCAGCCAAACCTGATAAAATACCACCAGCTTTACCATTAACATCAACACCTGATAATTTACCACCAACTACATCACAATTACCACCACCTGATAAGTTACCATTTCCTTCACCTAACATTAGCATTTGATAAATTATCACCGACAACGCCTAAATAATTATCATTATCTTTAACACCAACATCACCTCTGGCAACTTCAAATATCTCATCACAAGTTATATAAATGTCAATATATATATAAAAACATACATATTGATACCAATATAAACATGTGAGTATATATTTTAGATGCCGGTACGTGTGTTATTAATTTTTTTTATCGCAAGTTTGAATTTAACTCCAAGAGGTTATGTTAACCAGATTATGTAGGAAGAAAGTGGCTCCATTCATCAAACATTTTCAACACTAATGAACGCCAACGTCAATAACATAATAATGCATGCACGCACCGAAGAAGATTTTTCACAAGAAAACACGTATATTCGTGAACGTTCATTTATAAAAATACACATGTGAAAGCTCATCATACGCACACTTATGCTCATACACACATATATACACACAAACACACGCTAACACACACACACATATATATAAACACACACGCTAACACACACACTCGCACACACTCATGCTACAGAGACAAAGACACAACCAACAAATGGGCCACATAAACTTCATTTTTGATCGATGCACTGCACAGATGCTTGAGGATTAACAAGTTGAGTTGAAGTTTTGGAAAATTCAGAAGTAGAGGATTTTGTTGTCCTATATCTAATTTTTATAATTTTTATTATTAATACTATTTTTGCTACTATTTCTATTATTGTTTAATATTATTGTTGTTGTTGACGTTGTTTTATTATTATTCTTTTATCATTTATTTGTAGTGACATCATCATTATAAATTATGTTATTGTTATAAATAGTCTGATAAATAACTTACATACATAACGCCTTTTGGCTTTCATATTAAAACTGAAAATATCAGCGATTATTTATAAACATAACATGCGTGTGGGAATATAACGTATAATATGAATACCCGGGTCATTGGGGTTAGCTATAAATTTAATCGTATTAATTAACATTAAATCAGTTGTAGATGTTATATTGTTAATGTGTTTTTATTTCCCGAAAAATTGGTATACGTGATTTCACTGCACATGTTTCTACATGAAGCGTTAAACTATACTTTATGAATTAAACAAAAGGTATTTTGAAGAACTTTTTTTGTTTTTAAACTTAGAATAACATTTTTCAAACCCATGAATATATTTTAAATGATTTAGTTATTAAAAATAAAATTGGATTTGAACTTTGAAATATTTTACACTGAATTGTTAATGACTTTGAAAATGTTTTTATTATATTTTAAACAGTGTCATATTCAAAATAATTTTATAGCAGTGGTTTTGTGCAAATAATTCTGCATAAATTATTATAATTAGTTCCTATTTCATAAATTTTTAACATATTACTTATTTATACAATTTTTTGAAACAATTTTTAATTTGGTGAAACCTCGCAATGCAAGACGGGAGTGACTAACAAAAATGAAAATGTTTTAACCGAAATGGAAAATTAAAAAAAAGTAATTTCCCCAACATCATATGCAACAAACGAAGTTAACATTAACGTGCAATGTCAATCGTTTGCTTTCATTTTTAAAGCGTGGCTTTTTATATGAGTTGCAATTTCTTGCTCATGAAAAAATTACCGGTAGCTTTTTTAATTTAACTAAGGCGGATGAAAGTTGAGTACCAGGTTTTAAGCCAACCGGATTGTATGCAAACCGGATTGTATGTATACCAGATTGTATGTACACCAGATTGTATGTATACCAGATTGTATGCAAACCGGATTGTATGTATACCGGATTGTATGTATACCAGATTGTATGCATTCTGTGGTAAACTTACTTTTTGCGGCCTGTGGGCATCCATAATTTGCCGCTTCAAATGTATGTCAATTTTAAAGACAAAATTAGCTTTAAAACAATAATTTCCATAACATTTTCATGGCATATTTAATATACCATAATATAAAAATATATTTGCATGAAAAATTATAGGAGCCATTCAATAACTATGTCAAGCTTTTTACGCCGTTCTTCAATCCCTCCTCTTCCCTGTCACATCCTGTCACGCTCAGCTGACCCCTCAGCCAATAATTATGTCACACCCGACCACCCCAATTCAACGACCTATAATCTATTATTAATAGATTATAGATGACATCATGACCTAAGTACAAAGTTTTAAACCAGAATAAAAATGTCTCGTAACAATCCAGTTCATGTTCATAGCTAATTTTACCGTTCGGTCCACACTGTTGCCAGATGTTGCTTCGTTGTAACCAATGAAATGTGTGTATCATTGCCAGCATTGTCTACATTCAATCCTGTACACAAAGAAATTATGCGTTTTATTTTCTGTTGCTTTATATTAAAATTGAACAGTAAACGTTAGAAACCTGTAAATTGCAATAGAATAAATATGTCTGCATTATTAAAACATTGGTGAGGATATTCATCATTTAGTAATGGTCCACACACATCACCTAATACTGATGGGTCTCTCCACCAATGTCACAAGAGCCCTACATCGATGATGCAGGTGACTTTTACATTAAAATAACTTTAAGAAGATAAACGTGTCTGTCAGAAGGTGATACGGTCCATTATGGCCAAACAGTTTGTAGCAGGTGTGCAAAGTGCATCTGAAGCGCAATGTTTACATTTGGATATACTCACTACAACTCATTCATTCTTATCCACTTACATGAATCAGAGTATTTTAACTGAATTATGGTTTGAGATGGTTAAATAGACTTTAAGTGCAACAATTCAGAACATAAGGTGTCGTCTAGATTGTTCGAAAATAAAAATTTTAATTTATCTACTGCGCAATCTCTAACTCAACAAACCACTAAATTTTAAATTGCACAAAAGTTTTGAGTTTTTTATTAAATTCTACGAATGCGTTTTGTTTCTTGTTTGTTTTGAAAATCAAATATCTAATAATTTGTTTTTTCTAGTGTTGAATCTCACCTCGTTGTCTATTGATTTAAAAATACAGCTAAAAAACAGCATCATTGTTGACAGAATCAACGTTGTGGAACCAATAGTGTTGAAAAAAGAAAAAGCCAATTAAAAAGGAGATAATAAGAAGCTATTTGCCGGCATGAAAAAAGTTTGTGGAAGCGTTGGCAATAAATTAATTGATCTGCAGAGAGGAGACGGTGGAGAAAAAATCACGTCAAGAGAAAAGATTTTGGACAAATGGCGTGAACACTTCCAAGAACTTCTAAACTGAAATGAACCGCAAAACATTCATCAAACAATAAATGCAATAGATGAATTCGTGAATCAAACAGCAGAGCGGAAAAGATATGACAAATGCTGATAATTGCCAGGATAAAATTACCGTAGAGGAGGTGAAAAAACATCAAAACAGATGAGAAATGGTAGCGCCCCTGGCATATGCAAAATTGCCGCAGAAATGCTAAAAAGTACTGGCCCTTGTTCAATTGTCTGGTTAAACAAAGTGATATCGACAGTTCAGAAGTCAGAACAAATTTTTAAATGACTGGAAAAAGACACCGATAAAAGATTAAATGGATTGTAGTAATTCGTGAGACATCATTCTACTGAGCGTGAGCGGCAAAGTTTTCATACGTGAATTTTTGAACAAATAACGAATAAAATTGATAGACAGTTGAGATAAAATCAATCCCGTTTTAGAAAAAGGAGAAGTTGCGTTGCTCTGATCAGATTTTTTTTCTGCGAATTAAAATGAATTTGGAACATAATGAAGAACTAATGATGTGTTTTGTAGATTTTGCCCAAGCCTACGATTCTATATAAAAAGAAGGGAGCATGGATGATATTAGAAGGATATGGAATTGATGAAAAAATAATATGAATAGTAAAAGGTTTACACGTTGGTTTAGAGTCGTGCGTCAAAATTGTCGGTGAAAAAACCGAATGGTTTAAATTAATGACTGGTCTCAGACAAGGATGTATTTTGTCACCGACCATTTTCAATATAATTTTGAATTATATACTATGAAAGTGGAGCGATTATATAACGATTTGGTGACATCTTTTCCCTCATGCTGTCAGAATTTGAAACATGCCAATGATACTTGTTTAACAACAGACTCATTTGATAAATTATAAATTTTGGTTAAACATCTGGTTAGAGAAAGCAAAAAATTTTGCAAAGGTAAATTTAAAAAATACCGAAAAAACATGGGGACCGTGGCTAAAGTTTGAAATTGATAAAAAATTAATAGAGATGAACAACAATTTTGTCTACCTAGGAAATGAATTAAATGCAAATAAAAAATCTGTTAACGAAGTGAAAAGATGATTTTCTGTCAAAGGCGTTGCGTTCAAAAAACTGCATGAAAAAATTTTTAAACGACACAATATCAGTCAAAAGTTGTAGATGAGAATCTTCCACGCACGTGTGTTACCGATTTTGTTACATGAAGCGAATTTGTAGAATTTAACACAAACTATGAAGAATAAACTGAATGCAGCTGAAAACGGACGTCTGCGAAAAATCACGAAAATCAGTTATCAGTTCCAAATGAAGAGATTAGACGTAGAACAGGTCAGCCATACATAACCGAGGTAATCAGAATGCGCAAAAGTGAATGGGCAGGCCACCTGTTGCTTATGAATTCAAATAAACTAACTAAGGAAGCCATGATGGATAAACCACAAAAGGCAAGACAAAAAGGAAGACCACCACGAAGATGGATCGACTGCTTGGATGAAGATCTACAAAGGGCAGGATTGTCCAAATAAAGAGTTACAAGGGAAAAATCTCGATTGACACTTGAAGAAGTGGCCCCAGAATAGAGACCATTGGAGAGATGTCGTGAGGAAATCAGTAGATGCACACAGCTGATAGATGATAGTGATAATCTTTATTGATTCATCGTTATGCCGTTTTTGGCTCATTTGGCTTTATTTACGAACGTGTTAATTAATGAGGTCAAGCGCTTTTTGCAAACTATGTACAGTCTTTGGTTTGACGCTTTGTACGACGTCATAGTTTTGATGATGTGCAGACCAAATTATATATAGAATGACATAACTGATTAACATTAAACATACTATGTAAAAGTGTTCTTTATTAATTTTATTATTTTTTCCGATAATGCAGCCTTTTAACGTTCAATTATTTTTCACGCTCTGTTTGTTGTTGCCTCCATGTGAGCGAAGCTTTTCAAAAGTGAAGCTGACAGAGAACTTTTTACGATCCACCATGGAACTGTTAATAATTTCTGGTCTGTTATTAATTGGTGAAGGACAGAGACTTTGAGGAAGTAATTGTCACGTTTTCAGCTCTGAAGACTAAGAAAGGACAAT
Organism: Helobdella robusta; assembly: GCF_000326865.2. Lineage (NCBI taxonomy): Eukaryota > Metazoa > Annelida > Clitellata > Rhynchobdellida > Glossiphoniidae > Helobdella > Helobdella robusta. Next base: position 743,504 of record NW_008705330.1, on the reverse strand, counting down.
TTTAAAGACTGAATAAATATCTTCAACTTAACGTTCTTAATTTGTTACATTTTTTAAATATTTGTGCACGCTGACCTTCTGTGATGTCAACTTGTTTTTTTTGCCATTTTGATACATTGACTTATAAATGAAAATACATCTTTTTCCTTTTTTACAAACTTCGTAGCAAATCACTATGTGATTTCAGTGAATTGTTTGACCTTTATGTTGAGACCGTAGATGAAAAGATAATTGCGAGTTGAAGCACGCCTCAACCACCCCGACAGATCAGCGAGCAACCCTGGACGTTGAATCAATCATCATGCCCCATCACGCTCCACCTCGTTAGTCTCCTCAACCAAATCTCTGCAAGCATTTCCTCAAATTTTCACGCCCATAAAAATATTTATCTCGTCAAGTTGTACAATGTGAAAAGTTATCCACCGCCACGTACACGCGCATGTAAGGGCAAAAAGTGTTTTGAAAATTACGATTCCTCTTTCGTTTATTGTTTCATACATTGAATAATGTTGTCAGCGAAATTCTTGTTTTGATTGTTGAAACATTCAAAACGTTAGAATGGAAACCTAAATGAAGAGAACTTTATCGCCAAGAAATCAATGTAATTAGAATAATTTATCATTTGCTTAACAATTTTTGATAACCAATTTTTTATTTAATCATGATTACATATTTTTATGATGAGTTGATATTTAATTAAAATGGTTTAATGTGCTAGTGCCTTTGAGAAGTTATGTACAAATATTCAATATACACATGCATGTGTTTGTATAATCAAAGTATTTATTCACTATATGCGTGAAACATCTGTGAAACAAATGTATTTTGTATACACAGAGAATATTAGATTTGAGAACGCGTGTTGGATAGCTGTGTTCTCCGCGCAATAATGAACAGTTAAGTGTATTTCACCGAATTAATTTCTTACTTTTCTTGCAAATGTATGAATATTTACAATCGGTGTCATTGTTAAACGTCACAAAAGATATGCGCATCGTCTTGAGGACCTCGCCCAAGTCAAGCAACTTTGCATTTCTTATATTTTTGGCTTTCTCCTTATTACTTTCGATAAGAATGGAGCTTGTTTGCCTGAAAAACGTAATTTTTCATCGAAATTGTATATGCGTAATTCAATTAACTAATTAATGTAATTTTTTACTTCACATCAATTAATTAATGTAATTTTTCATGTTACACTAACTCCTAATGCAGGAAGATTTCGTTGAAAACCCAAAATTGTTACTGTGCACTGAGAAAGAAGCGTTAATGAAAAAGGAGCTAACTGTAATGAGAACTCTTTCAACTTTCGACTGGTAAACTCTATACACTTTCCTCGCTGCTTATTATTTATTTATCAACAACAAGAAGTAAAATTAGAAGACATTTTAAATCAGTGCATTTAAATAATTTTTATTTATTTGTTCGCGTTTTCTGGAATAAAATAAATTATTTTGAATGTTTAGAAGGGTTATTGATTAACTTAAAATTTCTATTCGGAAATGAAGCTATTCAATTTAAAATAATTTTTCTCGCTGAATTTGTTGCAAAAAACTTCAAATTAAATGCTACACACATGACCGGGTTCAACACTTTGGTTCATATAGTTGTTATAGTAGTAGTATTACTTGTTGTTGTTTGTTGTTGTTTGTTGTTGTTTGTTGTTGCTGTTGTTGTTGTTGCTTTAGAATTCATTTCAACATTTTACTAGAGAATGCAAAAATATTATTTTCTGAATCGGTCAGACATTTATAATTTTCAAAATATTACCTCAGTAGCGTCTGTAGAGAGTAAATTATTTTTCTTTCTTGCATCCAACTGAGCGTATTCAGAAAAAAATCAGAAGTACACCACAAAATAATAATAACAACAACAGTAATAATAATAACAAATTTTTAAAAACATTAATGTTATTTAAATAGAACAATGGCACGGAAATATGTTTTAAATTAGTTTTCATGAAACAACATTTACAGCGCTGCAATAAAAATTAGTTGATATCTGTGGAATGGAATGAAGTGAGCTGAAATAATTTATTTGTTCTTGATAATTTCGTTTTCTCGTTGCTGCAGTTATGTCTCATCAGTTTAATCGACAGGCTGGTTGTTTGAATAATACATAAACGCAGACGATGACGAAGATTGATAATCTAAACAAATGAGCTCATTCACCAGTTCCATCATCTTGTTACGAATAAAAATTTCGAAACTCGCCATCGTCTGCTTGCTTGATGGAATGATCAACAAATTTGTGATGGATGTGTTTTTCTGTCAGACTTTTTGTTGGTCGGTTGGGTGGTCAGTTAGTCAGTGAGCACTGTCCAGGTGTGGCTGGGCATGCTAGGAATCTCCTGACGTACACTTCCTTCAACTGAAAAGTTAATGTAAACTCCACTTTGCATCTTATTTTTCATTTGGCATTTCATTTAAAATCGCATTCGTTGTAACCAACATTTTAAACACAAGCAAAAATGTTAGTAAAAAATAGATGTTAAAAATTGGAAAAAATGCTTCTTATAAAAAACTTTTAAACTGGATAGGAAATCTGCTAGATGAAGGTTGGTCGTGATAATGCAACGAAGCGTGTTGACGTTGGTGGGAAGAAGTGATAAAATAAGCGCTTTTCCTGTCAACACTGATTTTAAATAAAATATCCAAAAAGAAAATGTAACCAAAAAAATCTATCAACAATTTTTAGTCATCCATATTACTTTTTTGTGTTCAAAATTGTTTATTTGAAAATAACCAGTAAATTATTTGCTGCTGTGTTGCAAACAGATAAGTAACCAACACAAATCATATAAACTTTTCATTTTTAAACGACATGTTGGTGGAGTTCTGAGTCATTTTCAAAACAGTAAGACACGGGCGTCGCTTAATAAGGGAAAGTCATAAAATAATTGAAACTCCGTTGAATGGCTCCTAAACCTATCCACCCGCCAACATTTTGAGTCATATTGCAAAACGAAAAATCAGGAGGAAACTAAACTTGACTTTGCTTATTAACCTATTTTTCGCAAAATTTTCTGCCTGAACAACGTGTTACACGTTCAATCAATCAATTTGTTTCAAATATTTTTTGAAAAATTGTTACGGTTTAAACAATTTTAATAAATTTATCATAGAACTAATGTTGCGAAACTTTTTCAGTTTTTACTGTCCGATGCATGACTGCAACAACCTGCTCAGCGGTGTTGTGAAAATTGGTTGTTGTTCATTTCGAGGTGGCTGGATGGATTCCGGCAGAATAACATTAATATTTGTTGATGACAAATTGCGTACATGAGATGCATGTATCACGTGTAAGATGCCTTCGTGGCCAACGCCAAGAGGCTGTTTTGCATATTCCGCCGAGGTTATTTATTCTGTTCTATTGTGTTTTGTGCTATAACACACCGCTTAATAAGGAAAACTGTTCATAAAGTTGAGAAACTTATTGTAATTGGAAGGATATGCTTAAAAATTTTAAACACTTTTTAAACAATTTGCTCAGGTTTGTACACTTAGCATGAAAATTTTTGCAATATTAAGAAATTCTGTTTTTCAAAACAAAAAATAAGTTAGAAATTAAAAAAATTTAAATGAGCTTCTTTTTGTTTATTAATGTTGTTTTGACAAACATGTGAATGCGTAATGTTTTTGAGTTAGCAGCAATCGCACCAGTCTCAGTGAAGTTTTGAAATGATTGTCCTCTAAGAAACGCAGATAGATTGCATGCGAAAGCCGCACTGCATGCAACTGCCTTCTGCGTACGCCCATGAATGCATCAAACACTGAAAATATTTTCAACTTTTGAATCAGACCAAGAAATAAACTGTTCATTAAACATTGTTTCTAATATGGAAGTCTAATTTGCAAAACAGCATTCAAACGAGTTACAAAATGGAGTCTCAAAAAGTAGAATCACAGAGTAACATTCCATTAATTTAAATTAACATGCTTACAGTTTTTGCTCACAGCGTAAATGTATAAAATCATTTTAGTTTTCCATGATTCAAAAAATGTTTTTTTTTTGCAGTCATGTAAGTTTGATTATAAATCCTGTTTTCTTAAAATTTAAGTGAATTAGTAATTTGATATTTTTAAAAATATAAATTAACAATTATTAAATAAAAATCACTGTCACCCATTTTTCATGTATTGTTATAACAGTTTGAAGCATCAATATTGTTGTAACATGTTAGAAGCAGCCAATACTCTGCAGGGCTTTAAACAAATGATGATTTGAATCAAATTTTATGTTTAAAACTCTGTTTGCAAACATTTTATAATTTTGTCAACTTTTGAAATCACTAAAATATTCTTTGACATCCTTTTTGTAGTTTCTGTGGGTTCAATTTCCATTGCCAACGAACACTCACTTGTGACCAGGTGTCATTACGGTAATTGAAATCCGCACAAAACTTTTTAGTTCGAACTTCAATTGTTAGTTTAATGAATTATTCAACGAGACATGACGTTTGCTGCAATGAAAAGCAAATAAATAAAAAATTGAATGTTTGAAAAAAAACATTCGAACTATTTTTTTACAGTTAGAAAATAATCGCAGTTTCCACGCATTGGACCTAACAACTTTATTTTTTATTTCATCGTTATTTAAACTAAGTTTCAGTACAATGCACCAAAAAGCAGATGTTTCATAAAAAAGAACTGCTAATTGAATACCCCTAAATACATTATGACGTCATTTCGTGATGTCACATGATGCCATGTGATATTATGTAATGTCATATGCTATGTCATTTGATGTCGTGTGGTGTCATGTCACGTGAGGAATTAAGATGTAAAAATTTGAAAACATGGTGAGAAAATAACATCACTTTCGGAACATCCATCTTTCATTCGCGCAAATTAATTAAAAATATTTGACATTACATTAAACTCCACACTCAACAATTCACCCCGTATAAACCACATCATCACAAAACTTCGTTCACACATGTTCTTCGTTCTCAAAGTTATCAAACTATTCAGCCCATCACAGAATGACTCATCATCTCACGCGTCAAGCATACTGCTTCTTCCTTGTTTTGCCCCACACAACAACAACTTCATCAACTACAATCCGTTATAAAAAAAATATAAATTCATTTTAACTACCAACTTTCATTACACCAAATTGTAACTCAAATATTCAACACACTCGATATAAATAAATACAAACCAAGTTGATTGATTGAGGAATCGCTTAAGTTTTTTACGATTGGCTTATGAAACACAGTTGCTTTTGTTATTTTTTCCTAAAAAAACCTTGTCCCTCTGTTTTTATAAGCAAGGGCTTAAGTAACAAAACCAAAAATTATAAAGGCATTACACTGCAATCAATTTTTACAATTTTGGTACAAATTTTGAAAAAATTATTGAGTTAGGTGCGAAGTTATCTAAACCGCAAAATGAAACTGTAGTGATTAAAACAGAACTCTGAGTACATTATTGGCATAACCGAATCCTGGGCGACACCATGTATGACTGAAAATTTTCTATTAATGAATACACGTTAAGGCAGAGAAAAATCAAAATAATCATGGACATGGAGCAGGAGTAGCTATGCTATTTGAAAAAAACAGTATTAATGCTAACATTTTTAATGCTAGTGCCAGGAATAACATGGAAGATAATATCATTTTTAAGGAGAAGGTATAGATAAAGTGAAATAAAGAATAAGAACAATAAAATTTGACTGAAGTATGTTATCGATTTCCGAACTCAAACGAAAAGGTGAATCGAGGACTGCAGGAACTGATGAACACGGTCAGTAAAAATTCTTCTATTTTGATTAGGGATTTTAATTACTATATTGACTGATAGAATAAAAAAGTGAAAGATAGCAAGTTGTTTTCTGGATTATATAAAATATAAATGATAAAAAAAAACTATGTGTTTGATTGGAGTATGTTATCAACCTCCGAACTCAAATGAAGAGAGAGATAGAGGAAAGCAGGATCTAATGAACACGGTCAATAAAAATTTTTTATGAGGCATCTTAATTATCATATTGACAGGTGAAAGACAGTAAAACATTTGTTTTTTGGATTATATAAATGATAAGTTTCTGATGGTGCATGTAGAGAAACAAACAAAGGGAGCAAACTAAAGGATGCAACGTTCACGATTTATTTATTTATTTTAATCATGTCCAAAATGTGGAAGTTTGAAAATATTTTTTAACCAGTGACCATCGAATTATAAGATTCATGTTAAAATTGAAGCAACCAGATAAAATTAACAACAAAAACAATAGGTTTAATTATTTCAAAGTAAATTATGACCAAATAAAATTTAAACCCCGAGAATTGAACCTGGAAAAAGCAATTGAAGCATTAGAAGTGCAGCAATTTATTCCTGAAATTGATAAAAAAGTTGGATTCGAAATTTGTTCCACACTATAAAGAATCAATAAAAAAGCGGCCTTGGATAACAGAAGAAGTACAGAAAAAAATACGAGCATGAAAGGCATATAAAGATTTTACAAACCTTAAATGTAACAGACCAGGTAATACAGGAGAATTAAATTGAATGCAGCGGCTAGAAAATAAATACAACAGAAAAGACAGGAATTCATCTAAGCTTATAAAGAAGCTATTAAAAATTATGAAAAAGACAGATCTGTCTTCATATGAAGACAGATTGATGATTTGTGGTTTGACAACATTATGAGAAGAAGAACAAGAGTAGATTTGATTCAGGCATACAAAATCATCACTAAGAAAGAGGATTTAGAATCTGTGAAATTTTTTGAGCTTCATATGAAGAGTAAAACATGGGGACATAAATATAAAATATTTAAAAAAACAATCTGAATCGATAGAGCAAACATTTTTCAGCTGGAACAAACTGGGAGATTGAATAATATGCGCCGAAACAACTAATAACTTCAACGCCCACTTGGAAAAATAGGATATTGAAATCTCAGTGGTCCTGTCACAGACTCAGTCTTCTTGCAGCACTACTAAACTCTTCGTTACTTTATGTCTTTGTTTTGTTATGTTATGCATGTCATTTGTCTATTGAATAATCCGGCTCTGTAAAGTACTTAGAGTACCAAACAATACTCAGTCAACCTTATCAAAATAAATACTCATTCCTAAACGCTTAAATATCTCATTAGTCAATAACATAGATGATGTAACTCAGGGAGGCGAAAATCCCCCCCATGTCCGTCCGGCTCTATTTTATAATGTGTACTAAAAATGTGAACACAATTTTTTAATGTTCAACAATGTTTTTTCTGATAAGATAACAAAAACTCTCTTATAAAGTTGAGTAAGTAAAATGAAAAAAAGAACAATTTTAAACCATGAAAATAAAAAAAATGCGATATATACAAATATAACTTTTGCCGAAATTTAATTAATATTTAATTATACAACAGTTGAGACTTTAAAGACAGGCTTGACAATGCATTTTGCATTATTATTTGATCATCAGTGAATGTTTGAAGAATATCTTTCTCTGCTGCTATTATCATTAATGCTGATAAATAATCATCTGCCATGGTAGACCTTAGGCGGTTCTTTATAATTTTCAGCTTACTTATAGCTCTTTCTGCAGAGGTACTTGATAAAGCAAGAGAAGCAAATATTCTGTATAGCATCAGCAAATTGCGGTAACCAGATAGTTGATGAAGAACATTAAGTGGTTTTATGAAACTGCAATTTTTCCAATTATTAGTATCATTCGTTTGGGCTTCTTTATATGCCATATTGTTATTGCCATCTTCTTCATCTGATTTATCAGAAAATATTTCCATGCCAGAGTCATAACCTGAACCTGCAGACAGGTTTACCATCTTTTCGTCATTTTTTAGCAACGTTTATGCTTTTTTAAATTTGTTCAGTTCATTTGCAACATCCTCTGCGTTGACACTATACTGGTTACAAACAGTTTCTACTTCACTAGCCTTAACACAACGGTTGCTTAAAAGTGTTTTGGGAGTAAATAGCGAAAGTTCTTTTTAAAAAACAAAATTTTGATGCTCAAATCTACTTTTCATTTGTTGATTCACCTCATCTAAAACAATTAAAAAGCATTCATTTTTCATTTTATTCATTCCAACTGAACATTCGTTGCTGCAACGTTCATCAAACATTTTTTTTTCGTACGATGTCTTTCAAAATCAAAATCTGGGCTGATGCCATGTGCTGTTGCAAATGATTTCGATTCACTGCATATTGTTTTCCACGTCAAATCAGCATTTCTTTTTATGATGTCAAACTGATGAATGCAGTTTTTTATCAGTTCTATTGTAGACGCCATGTCAATTGATATACCCTGCACTGCTTTGGATACAGGACCAGTAATATTATAAACCAATTTTAAAATTTTCATGCTAATTATCACACGGATGATTTTCATTCTTTTACGAAGTACAAGTGCAATAGTAACTGTTTCACTGTCACTCAATGATGATTCAGCCAACTCGGATAGACTTGCTAATATTTCTGAATATCTTTTCATCACCGTTTCTACGGCTGATTCTGTGCTGTTCCAGCGAGTGGTTTAACACGGTTTAATTGCATTTTATGCTGACAATTACTTTGAGAATTTTGGAATACAGCATTTCTGCGATGACCACTCATGAATGAATATAAATCTTCTAGCAGTCCTAGCGTATTTTTTATTTCATTACAGCATTTCATAACGCCATTCATCACTAAATTCACAAATATAAATTGCTTTTTTACACTCCTTTTGAATAAGAGTAGCCAATCCAGCATACCGACCTCGCATGTTATCTGCACCATCATAGCATTGACCTATCACCCATGACATATTAAAATTCAATTTAGTCAGAATATCAATAACTTTTCCTTTGAGTATCTTGCCCGATGTTTCTCCACAAGTCAAGACTTCCAACAATCTTTCAACTGGATGCAAATCTCCCTTACTATTTATTTCTAGATATCTCAGCAAAAGAACATTTGCTACCTTTTTACTAAAATCTTGTGTGCTATCAAAAATAAGACATGCTTTTTGTTGTTCTGCAATATTTGACACAATTTTCTCAACAATCATTCGTTTCATTGTTGTCAAAACAACTCGAATATTGCTGGAACTTAGAAAATTAACTGCCATTTTCTTTCTTAATCTATGTGATTCATCAACTTTCATCAGATATGCAGCAGCACTTGGATCCCGTTTAGATATTGTTCGAAAAAGATTTATAAACTTTCCATTATTAGATGTTTTTCCACGAAAAGCTATCATTTCTTCACTTAGGTACTTAACACAATCTAAAATGCATACCATAACTTTTCTATTTTCTTGAATTATATCTTTTCTATTTCTCTCGATGAAGACATCTACGGCCAATCCTCTTTTCCAATTTATTTTTGCAATATCAGCTTTGCGATGCTCTGCACTTACTTCATGACAAATGATATCCCGCAAACCATTATGCCAATTATTAAAACCTGATGTTGTCCATACAACTGAACCTTTTGGGCCGGAAAACATAATACAAGTAATACAGTAAATTTTGTCAGTTTGTTTGCTGTAAGACAACCATTGTCTCTTACAATTTGAGCCATCTGGCATTACACATTCAAACCATTCTTTTTGGAAACTGCGACCATCAGTAACGGAATAGGAATAGTCATTTGGTTGATATACACCAAGTGCCAGGCATGTTGTTATTTCATGCCTTTTCAATATTCGTCCACAAAACTGAGCTGCATCATTTTTGTCTAAAAGCTAAGTTTAGATTTTCGCAATAATTAAATTTATTTTCAATATTTTTTTCAACTAAACTATGAGCATTCAAGTTGAAATTGTTAGATTGAATCAAATCACAAACGTTGCTGTTGGATTCAGCTGCCTCTGTCGGCAAATATTCTTTAGCAACAACATCACCAATATCATCATCTGATTTTCTCATATCATTATTACTGCCTGCTGGCATTAAACTTGTAGATGGTGAATTAGTTTGGCTTGAGCTTTGTGGTTTCCATTTACCATAGATGTCTTTTACTGAAACAATGTTTTTGTATGTCTTCACTTCTGTAATAAAGATATTTGAATGGGTGTAAAAATTAAATGAAATGAGACAACACAAATAAACGACGCTTTCAAATTGTTTAGTTAGATTTAGAGAATAACCTTACATGCATATATCCATGATCTTTTCTGCAATGCAAACTCCACTTATCTTGGCAAATGATCTTGCGACAACCGGGCTGCAAACATTTGTACTTACAAAAAAACTTGTGATTTCGAGGCATTGTTTTAAAAAAATTATTAATCCAGAATAAAAATTTAAATAAAACTAAAGCGACGCAAAATTGAATTTAAATATTCAATATTAATTTAATAAAAACATACGAGAATATTTGGCTCCGCCCATGAAACTAAAAGTGATTTCGATGTAAACTCGTTGATAATTTAAAACAGACGAGAATAATTGGCTCCGCCCATAAAATTAACTAAAAGTGATTTTGACGTAAACTAGTTGAAAGTTATTAATTTATAACAATGAGCGCGATGTAACATAGTTATGTTGAATGTATGTATGTTTCTAAATTGTTTAAAATGTTTGAATCTTTTTTTAATGTAACACAAAAAAATCCCCCCCTCTAGCTTGAAATGGAGGCAAATGCCTCTCTCCCCCTTCTATAGACGCCCCAGATGTAACTGACATAAAAAAAAAATAGCGGATTTTTTATTTTTAAATTTTTTCTATTATACGAATTATTATTTATTATTTATTTATTAATCCGATCGTTCGTTTATTTATTTTATTCACCGTCATAAAAATATTAACTCAAAAACATATTATTTTATATGTGTAACTCGTTTTCATTATTCATATTATTATGTTTATTTCCTTCATTTTATTATACGGTCATTTTGCATGTTATAACAAATTTTGCATCTCTCAAAGTCTGGTTTTTCATAAATAAAATAACACTCTTTAAAAAATGGAATTTTTTTTTATAAAATATATTAATGTAATATTAAAATTCACTGTGAAACTCTCAAATTATTTACTCTCTAGTTAGTGGCAAGTGATTTTTAAAACACTTCAAACTTTTAGACGTCCAAAGTTATAATACCAAACAATATATGTGCGTTTGATTTATTCATCCATCAGTGCCATTTTGATAGAAAAAAACCTCTGAAATTGTTTTACGCAGAAATTGCATGACAAAAAGAAATTTGTTCATTAGAGCTTATTTTAAAACATTTAATTAGTTAATTAATTAGCTAGTTAATTAATGTAATTAAGTCTGCCAACAACACATCGGGTAGAGTATCTCAAAATACACATACGCTAAAAATTTCAGCTGGATAGGTGCATTAGAAGTTGGTTGAAACTGGCAAACAAGGCCTGGCAAGCAATTATGATAGAATGCAAGTATATGAAAAGAAGGGAATAAAAGTGACATCATGTTAAGCTGTTGAATGTTGAGAAGTAATTTGAGATGAATTGAGGCACTATTAATGTAATGATATTTTTTCTATTTTTTATAAGATAGTTGAAAAAGTAACTAAAAAAATAAGTTTAATTTTAGAAAAATTTATTTAAAAAGTTCCTAGTCGTTCATTTCACATTTTTAAAACATGTTTTTATAGATTTTTTCAATAAATAGCTTTTTACGATAAAGTTTTAATAAACGTGAAATGTTGCATACAATGATATATGTATAATGGACGTATTTATGCTGCAACCTTTGTTATGTCTAACATTCACAGTTTCAGTGATTTAATTAAACAAACCAGAAAACACAACAGTTAAGTTTTCAGCGGCTGTTACAAACTAAAATGTATGTGTCAATGTGAAAAACCAATGGCCTCACATAGTACATCCACTTCATCATGAAAATTAAAGCGATTGGCCGGTCGGTGGTATATTGGAAACGACAAGAAGAACAACATGGTATACTAAAAACAACAATGTGATTACCAAAGCTTCAGTTGTGACAAAATAAATTGTATTTTAACTTTTGAGTATTTAATTTGGATGTTTGTTTGGTTTGAGGCATTTAATCAATTTAATATTTAAAATTATGACTATTTTCAAGTTTTTAATAAATTTTCTTCATCTTTAACAAACGAGCAATATTGTTATGAAAGCATTAATCAATTTTATTCTTAAAAATAATTTATTTCAATAATTTTGCCCGTTATTTTTAGACGTGGCTTCGTTACAATAAATTATCACGTCGTCATCCTGAATGTTGTCCAGGATTGTTTCTTGAGTACAATAGATGCAATCAAATCGAGCAAAGAAAGTACGGGATGGTTAGTTAGGCACAATTGGATCGACTAATTAGACGAGGAAAACAAAGCATATCCTGCAAATCCACAAATTTAATTCATGAATAATTTTATAAGAACAAATTTTTGTGAAGTGAAAAATCCAAAAAATCAAAATCAAAATATTACTTTTTCAATTTATACAAAATAATTCTCAGCAAAAATGGCCAATTGCTTATCAATTCGGTGCTTATCAATTCGGTGTTATTTTATGTAATTTATATATTCAATTACAATTTTAAAAAATACACCCAATAATAAAAATGTTTTCTTAAAAATTAAAAAAAAACAATTGAAGTCTGCCAGGTTTGATTGGCAGGCTGGTTTAAGATTAGTTGTTATGAACTGTCATTGAGGTTGAATGGAGAGTGCCGACCTAAAATAAAATCCTCAATTAAAATAATAATAAATATTTTATCGCTGCCTCTTACGTTTGTCTGGATTCAAAAAATGTTTTGGTTAGGAAATAAATATAAATTATTAGCAAGGTTGTACGAAAGATAAGATTAGGGACTGATGTTTTATGTTGTTGATACACTTCAATAGCAAACCCAAAAAAAAGTGTTTCTGCGTGACGATACAGTGGAATGTTTGATAAGTGGTGGCTGGTGTATGTCATTTTTTAAGTCAGACAATTTTTTTTAATTATTCCCATAATCAAGCAGAAGTCATTAACTAAGAAACCACTAAAAAAATTATATCTGCTTGAGTTTCAATAATAATAAAATAAAAAAATTGTTTTTTCAGTTTTGACTTTGTTGAATTTTTCAAATAATTAAATTTCTTCTAAAATCGTTTTTAGTTTAAATTAATTTTGTGACTTGTCGTTAATTATTCACCAATTAAAAATTATATTTCAACGACAATAATTTTCTAATTAAACCTCTTTTATTCATTTATAAGTCAGTTGGCATCCAATAATGTTTTTTTGAATAAAAAGATTGCATATTTAATTTAGTTTCGTTTGTTTAATCTTAAAAATATTTATTTTGGACTGGATTCATCCTGATAAACTGCACCATCGACATACAACGCGCATCATTCCAACGTTGCCCACTCACTCACACACTCACTCACTAACTCACTCACTCACTCAATCTTTCACTCACTCACTCACACACAAACACATATTGCACGCACTCGTAAATTAAAACAAAAGGCAATCAGACATGCAGACGCGCAGCCATGTGGCGTGCTAGGTGTAGATATGTTAAGTTATTTTCCTCTGAAGACTGTCGCATTGTTCACATTTCATTTTTCCTCATAACGCATTCTAGCGTGTTCATTGTTCCATTAAATTATTTCAACAGCACATGAAGTTTATAAAAAAATTCAAGTTGGATTAAAAGCATTTTTTTAAACTTTTGAAATATTTTTGAAATGTCGATTTTTTCCAACTTAGTTTTTCAAAAGTTTTATGACAAGTCTTAAGTAAACATAAACCAAAAATTTAAAAAATGTTAATTCTGTAGTTGCTTCAACTATCGCACAAATTTTGCAATTTCATGATGTTTCTTCAAAAATGTAATTCCTGAAGTTTAATGCTGATTTTCATTTTATATTTCAATTTTGAAATATTATTTTTCAAATACAGTACATTTTTTAATCGGCTTACGGGCGATTATTTAATAGAATTTATTGTTTAATGAGCTTTAATTTTTTCAATTGTTTAACAATTTTTCAGTACAAAATAATTTTATTCTTTAATACTATTTAAATCCATCCTTATACATTGAACTTTGATGCTACAATAATATTTTCCTAGGGCGGTGTCATGTTACCATTAAATTTTCAAACCGGTTTTTTTTCGTCCAACAGCGCGCCAGTTCAGCTTCGATATTCCCGCCATATTTTCAAGCAAGTTTAAGAACGGGAAAAGAATCGAAATTAGTTACATATAATGAGTGAAATTTCATACGCTCGTTATGGTTCATGCTGTTAGTATGTTAATAAAAGTTTAATATTAGTACTTTTTTGGATAATAGCTTTTCATGTAATAATACATTAGGAAGTTAATTTGGGTTTGAGCTGCTCTTTTAAAAAAATTGTAGAAAAAAAATGAATAACAGCAGTCTTTACATTGGTTAACAAATGACAACCGTTTATCAACAAAATCATCAACCACGTTTCCCTTTTTGTTTGAGTTGAATAAAGTTAAAAATTAATATTTTCCAAACACTAGTTTTTAAATGTCATTTAAGAAACGTTCCAAGTAGAGAATTTCAAGAACAAATAGGATATTTGAAAATTAAAAACAAATTTTTCTCATTAGTTACATCATTAATGCACAAAACTTAATATTGAATATTCACCTATCGAATATTAATTTTAAAAAGTCTTCATTACAAAAGTTTATTAAACTATTAATCCATCTCCTATAAAGGCTGTCCGGTGTTAAGTGTTATATATAATAATGAAATAATCAGACTTGACTACCGAATATCTTTAAAGTTTAATTGCTTCATCAGATGGCGTTAATAAATCGATGTCTGTTTTTATATCTGTGTAGCAGACGAGATGCGAAGAACATGAGGAGGATTGTTGAGGTGGCCAGCAATGAGCTCTGCGTGTGGGTGATAGTTTTTATGTAACTGAACCTAACTCTCAAACAAATTAATAAATTATTAAACAAAATAATTTATAAAAAAATTATTTGTGAATTGTCACTTTCTATATGTAATAACTTGTAAAGATTTTTTGGCCCTAGTCAATCGTTGTACATTAGAATGAGTTTGATTATATGACATAAAATAGCATGTAGCTACCAACCATGATTTTCAAGACGTGTTTCTTCCAGAAGAACTGAAGTCTGATTCTTAACAGTGCCAACAAACAAGGAATGTACGCTTCTGTCTTACGTGAATTCTTGCAACTGAAATAAAAATTCAGATAACAGTTAGAACTTTGCAGATAGACATGCATCATTACATTGATAAAATCCGCTAACATATATTTAAAATGTTTATAATAAAGATATGAAACAAAAAATATGAAATCTTTTGTCAAATGTTTCATGCCACATTTCATAATATAATTAAGTAACATTAAGGAACGTAAAAGTGACATTAAGTAGCATTAAGTGAATCATTCAGTAGTGCATTTGTAAGATAATTTATTGTTGCAAATAATTTAAGGTTTTGCCACAAAAGCATTTGAACACTTATAAAACGTGACAAGAAGCATTTGACACATACTTTAAATAATTTAATTTCAAAGAGCGCAAAGTAGAACCTACTTTTCATAAATGTGATTCAACAACAGCTCTTTATTTCTTGTTACAAGGAATGGGATGTGCAGCTCCTCCCAAACATCGTCCATCACCGCCACTCCGTCTTCAACCAGGACTCCCAAGTTGAACAGAGCCTGTTGGATGGTTAACAAAGGAGAATTGCAACTTTCCTGCTTTTAATACACTCAGTTTTTTTCATGTGTAATCAGGAACTTCTCTTGTGCGTATTTCATAACATTTTGGGCAAAAACGACGATTGTGGTTAAGAAAGATGTTAATAATATGGGTGTTGTGATGCAAAAGTACTTAAAAGGAGTGTAGAATATTAATGTCATATATTTTTATATTAGTGTTTCTGATGTCCAGGATAAATATATTTTTTATTATAAGTAATATATTTTAATTGATATATGGTGCTGAGTGATTATGGATATGAAATTAAAAAACAAGTGTACTATGTCTAAAATCAGTACATTTAATCTGTGACGGATCAAATCATGCAGAGGCCCTTAGCAGAAAAAAATTTTGGGCCCCAAAACTACGCGTAGAAGCTTTGTAATTTTGAATTATTTCAAACTTCTCTATAATAGTATAACATAACATAACAAAGACATAATAGTGATACAAGAAGACTGAGTCTGGGACAAGACCACTCTGAGACTTTTTTAATATCCTATTTTTGCCAAGTTTGCCTTAAAGTTAATAGTTGTTTCTGCTCATATTATTTCATTTTTCAATTTATTTTGCTTGTTGACAACTCAGTAGTTAACATTTTTGCTCTATTAATCTCAAGCTTTTTTAAAGAGCTTATATGCATGCTCCTTGTTCATCCTAAGATCAAAAAATTTCACTAATTTTAAATTCTTCGTCATAGTAAAAATTTTGTATGCCTGAATCAAATCTCCTCTTGTTCTTCATTTTTCTAATGTAGTCAAACCAAAAACTTTTAATAGGTCTTCATATGGCATACCGCGACACTCCTACATCATTTTCGTTGTTTTCTTTTGAATATTCTCAAGCATATGTCTGTCTTCTTGTAAATTTGGATTCCAAAGCTAAATACAGTACTCCAACTTAGGTAGGACCAATGCTTTATTTAAGTTTAATACGACAATCATATCTATGCTTTTTACTTATAAATCCTCAAACTAAAAACAACATTTTACGCAAGATATTTTTTATTTTTTCTATATTTTATAGATAGAATTGTCACAAATATTAATATATCATGTGCAACAAATTTAAAAATAGTTAAAACTAAATTATTCAAATTGAATGTTTAAATTTTTTTATTTACAAATAGAATATATATAGATAATCATTATTATCATTGGCGTTTGTAGGTTTACTCCGTTATGGACCGCGTCTATTAAGAGCTTTTCTACTGCTTAGTGTTTTAGGTTTGTTTTTTCCTATCGTGCACACCCTCCCTGAGATACAATCTTTGCAAACAATTTTTGTTGAGAACCTTCTCAAGCATCATGCTGTTTTTGTTGTGCCTCATATATAGTGTAACATTTAGACAAATACAAACACAAATTCCAATGTGGTAAGTTGTAAGCGGTGACCCATTTGTTCAGAAGCACGCATGTCATTGAGACTTATGTTTGTCTATGCCTAAATTTTAAACTTGTGAGGCTGAACAAAAAAGCCTAAGTGGCGCTCGTCAAAGATGTTTGAAGATTGCGTCTCAGGAAAGGTTTGCACCATAAAAGAAAGGCAAACCCGAGGCCTTAGGCCCTGGAAAAGCCCTAAATGTGGAGTAACGCCTATAAACGCTGATGATGATGAATAATTATAATAATTACAAGGTTTTTAATAATTACTGATAATGAATTATTTTTATAAATGTTCAATTTCAAAAGACAATCCGGGCAATGAACTTAAATCGAAAGTGTGCGTAAAAATTATATGGTTTAACTTAGCCATCTGCAAAAAAGCAAACGTGTAAAAAAAACCGTGCGTTGAGAATATAGTTTAATATTTTTTACCATAAGCTTGTTTGTAAACAGAATCAAAAGTAAACTGAATTTATTAGCCAGTCCGACCATATCAGTGATTTTTGCGCTGTTTCTTAAATTTTTGTTCGTTTTTCAATAATATACAGCCAGATTAAATTTTAAAACACTAATTATAATGGTTATATAAAGAAAACTTGAAATTGTCATTTTCCGATAAAATTAAATTTTTAGAACTAAAAATTAAAAACATTTTCATATAAAAAAAAAATTATAAAATAAAACTGAATTCATCAAGAGTTCAGTTCTAAAATTTTAGTAACGATGGTAGATGAAGCAAGGTAGACTTTATAATTGCAATGTTACTAGAATGTTGTTTAAATATTAAGGATGCAAAAAATATAGAAGTTTAAACTTGTGGGTCTCCTTGCTTGGCTGCCTCTCCGTATGTTTTCGCAGCAAGGTTTGTGTTGTTGTGAATGTAGTGGTAGTCGGCCATTTTCAACCAGGCTGGAAATAGTAATGAATGTTTCAATATTAATCATTAACATTTTTGAAGCTTCGTTGAAAGAATTCAAACCATGTGGGTTGCCTTTTTTGTTTGATCTGATAGATGACAGGTTGTAGTGCCTCCAGACGCACTCCTTCTTCATCGATGATGTCAAGTAATCCTGAGAACTCGATGTTTACAGAAACATATGCAAGAATGAGACGTTTTAAGTTAATGCTACAAACAGACAAATGATATTTACTTGTTCAATTCAAACGATAACGGTTTTTCCAATACAAATATTGTTTGACAAACAATTTTTTTATTAAATTGTGAATTGTTTGTAAACTGATTGCGTTTATAACTCATTCGAATATGCTTACGTAGTTCTCTTCACACAAAAAAGCCAAATTGAAATTAGCAACTTCGACACCAGAGCTAGCGGCCATCAGGTAGTACACCAAAGCGGCTGACCTACAAGCAGTTTAAAGAAAAAAATGTTTTATATAAAATAGAATTTTTTTCAAATTTTGTGTTTAATTTTTACTGTTAAAATAATAACCGTACTAATATATTAAAAACTAAAGATTGTTTATACTAATTAGAATAACTATGAGTTGTAACAATTTATAAACAATGAACTCGATCGCACCAATTTTGCTTCCTAAAAGCTTTGACACCCTTTTTGAGAAGTTTTCCAACGGATGGATTCTGTTCTGCAAGATACCTAGCCCATCTTTTTCACGGATTCAAAAAAAGTTGTAATAAATTATTGATAAATTAAATCGTTTTTATTTTATGAAAAATGAATAAAAAATTTTTCCCAATAAAACAAATAATACACGTTGAATAAAATATTTGGCGAAACTTACTCAACAGATAATGCTGACGACCTTGAAGTTCTCGGATGACCAATCATATTATATTTGGCAACCAGCAGTCCGGAATCGAAGTTACCACGAAGTGCGGATGTTGAAAAAAAGTCCCAAGCTAAAATCTGCATATCAATGCAAAATAATTTACATAACGTTTTAATATATTTTTATAAGACTTTTATGAGATAAAATTTAAATGAAGTATCTAATTTAAAATTTTACAATTAAAAGTCAAAGACGTAATAAGATTAAAATTGTGAATCAGAATGGAAAATGTACTCTTTCAACTCTGTTTATCTCCGGAAAGATGCCGGACAGCAGCATGTGCGCCAGGTTGTGACCGGCGTCAGCATTGCCAAGTTCGAATGCTCTTTCAAAGTATGCGGCGGCTGCTGTGTAATTCTTCCTGTAGACCAACTGGTAGTAGCCAAGTGTGTTGATAGCTTGCGAGTGGTTTTTCAAGGCTGCTCGTTCAAAGTATTCAACTGCTTCGCTCACGTTCTGTGCTATACCGTGTCCCTGGTTATTTAAACAAATTTCTAAAATACAATCAAGTCAAAACGCCAGAAAGCAGTTCCATAAAATAAATTTGAAAAAAACCAAAAATCAATTTTTTTTAAATTATTTCGTTCATATTCATCAGAAACTTACTCGTAAAAGTAGAATGCCGTAATCATAAAGAGACGATGCACTGCCAGATGATGTAGCCTCTTTGTAATAATTCGACGCTACTGTCAGGTTTCTCTGAATACCTTGCGATCCCCAATATAACATTCTTGCCAAACTCGTCTGTCGGAATGATCAACTAATCAAACTACTGAAAGATAGTTTGACAACAATGAAACACACATGTCCTGTACTATGTTGTGTCAATATCAATGAAATCATGTTGGCGATGGTTATTATGACGATATTTTGTAAAGCATTAGGATGAAGACAGCGCTGGTGATGGCGCGTTTGTGAGTGTGCCACTAATGATGACGAGAACGGTAGCTATTAAAAATGTTGAAGTTCATTCATTGTTAATGCATCTGCTTTGGACGTATTAACGAACTTGAATAAAACTGAAAACCTCGTGACACACGCAATTATTGTTATAAGTGCATATAAAAAAGGAAATATTGATCATAACCTTCATGATTGAGACATTGTCGATAACATTTAGACATTTGACAACAACATTTAACCTGAGCACTATGAATTCCGTTTGAAGCCTGGTACTTGAGCCACTGGAAGAGATCCTCGTTTTCATCAGTTTGCAAGTTTACAGTTTTCTCGTCAGTCAGCCGAACGTACTCAGTTATCGTCTGCACAGTTCAGCGTTTCCAATAACGAAAATAAAAAGTTTAAATGTTCAAATGTGAAAATTGATATGAATATCCAAGATATTTTAATTTGTGTCGTAAAACAATAGAAAAATTTAAATCAGGTAATAAACAAAAAATAATAAAAATTAATTAATTAAATTGAAAAACATTGAAACTAATAGATCAATACAATAATTTAAAAGTTTATAAAATTGAACAAATTTGTGCCAAATCTATTAACTCTTAAGGAAATACTTACGCCATCATCATCATGTATGTTTAATTCTTGTTTAGTCAGGTAGGCCAGCGACATGTAATAAACTGGTTTTCGAAAACATTATTAGTTTGATAATAATAAGTACTAATATTTGTCAAGAAGATGAAAAAAGTTGTGAAGTTTGGCAAAGACCGAGATGTTTCATCACCCAACCAACATTAACTTACCGTATGCTTGATCGAGATCTTTTGGAATTCCATCCAGGCTGAAGACGTGCTTGTTGGCCAAGGCGAGAAGTGAGAGCCTGTTGGATCGCATGCTGCCACTCAGCAGGTAGGAGTGGGACTTGAACGTTTGTCAGTTTTTCTTTTTTTAATATTTTTAAAAAGAGCCGATCTAACGCCTTTGTCCGAATCATAGCCGAACACAATATCAAATCTGGGCCCACATTTTTTTATAAGAAATTACAGCTGAGAAAATGCCATTACTAAATGTCAACTGCATTTAAAATATTCGACTTCTTGTCAATTAAATAGTTATTCTTGTTATTCCGTTTTACAAATTACATAATTTTTTCGATTTTTATCCTTCAATAACAAACAAATCTTACTAATAACTTGAACGTTAACTTGAATGCTTACCACCCGCAGCAAAATAGTTGCCAGAAGACTGCAGCTTCCAAAAGTTCTTTGAACAATACATACGATTTCAACTTATGAAAAGTTTATTGGTTGAGTTATTTGTTAATTTTTTTTTAATTTTTACAAAAATTTTCTGTTAAACTGTATGGTATATAAATATAAACACCACGATTTTGTGTGGTTGCCTTATGAAATTGGGTAGCTCTAATTATTTTTATTGTGAAAGCGGCAAGAAACCTCTCTAATTTGTGCAAATAGCACGCGACAAAAGTTTGCTAAACCGTTTAATTGGAATATCAATATTGAAAACGAAAAATAAATTTGCAACAAGTGTGGAGCAGAATGCGGGCTCTTAAAAATTACGGACCCCAATCATTTGTCTGATTTGCTAAATTGTTAGTCCGACCCTGGTTCAAATAGCTTTCGATGTCAATAAACATTGCAGATCGATACCATTCAAATTGTCGGTATTAAAACTTCAAAATTTTCGCTCCCGAAAGAGATCGAAAATATTTAAAAGCACAAATTAAAAAATTAAGAATTTTTTTGCTCTGTTCTACTGCAAAAAATACTAAAAGTTTTGATTTTTGTGAAAATTGTACAAAATTATATTTGATGAAATGTTTCAAATATAAATCAGTTATTTATTAAAGAATTATATATATAATAAATTTTGAACGTTATAATAAAATTTGCGTTCCATACAACCACATCTCCATTTGTTTACGACAATCTGACTTGAAATCATTAATTGCTTATTCTTCTAATGTACACGTGGGCCTGCCAACTACAGGCACGCATCATCAACCGCTTGTGGGCTGCATAGCAGCACTAGCAATAATAATTGCTGCCTAGTTATATACATCTTTGAGTATATCCAATATCTCAAATCTTATGGGTCGAATGAAATTGCGCCTACTCTCAATGATCGAATACGTAAGAGTTCATTCGTACAACTTCCTGCCTGGAGTTTTTAAAATCACATTTTGGATTTTACCAGGTTAAAATCCGTTTCTAGTCAGCCTCTGCATTCAAAAAGAATTCTTTTGCAGAACTTCAATTCAATCGGCCGCTTGGTTACGAAGATCTCGTGATGAGTCCACAAAGTTAATTAAATTTTTAGAGAGGCCAACGTCTAAAAATGCTGACAAACATTGGCTTATATAAGTAAACAGTTATATACGTAATAGGCGTTACAAACTACACTAGCAAAAAATTTTTACTATGACAACATTTTTTATTTAAAAACAAACACCTACCTGAACTTCATCGACATCAACTTTCAGGCCATGGTTCAACAAAGTTGCGAGTAGAAACGTTGCATCATCGTTTCCGTAGCAACTACTCTGTTTCAGCAATGATATAATTTCAGTCATCTTGGTCAATCCACTGGAATCCTAATAATTTATTTATTTCTAATTGAAATTTCAATGGAAATCATTAAATTTTGATTCATTCACTACGTTTCGACGTTCAATGATTTTTCGTAGTGATGACAAGTTTGGAACTTTTAATAGCCTGTATTACAAAACCATCAAATAATTTTTTAAATATAATTTATTCGTATGTGGACTAAAAAAAATTCAGTAAAATATACTTGACCATAAGCAGACGATGACGCAAGTCAAAAAATTACATGTGCACATTTTGCCTGTTGCACTTTTTTAAAAGTTGCATTCAGAATTATGTCTAAAAAGGCATGATAAATTTATAAAAATTCAAACAAAGCAACTGTGATTTCTACCAGAATTTTAAAGACTTGTTCAACCAACGTAGCGGAACCTTTAACGAAGTCAACTTGTTTATTTGCAAAGATCCATCTTCTTACATTTTTTTTCATAAACTTGTAAAATTCATGTGGTTGGGGTGCTTCTAAAATTGAGCATTTCTTAATTTTCGGTCTTGATTTCCTTTCAGTTATTTTCATCCACAGTGTTGGACATTTTTCTAAAAAAGAATTAATTTACATTAAAATGTTTTTGCCTTTGTGTTTAATGTAACGTACAATTGTAAAAAATTGAAAAACATGATTCAGGGAGATAGAAATATCCTAACTTACTGTACTCTTTTAGATACTGAAAAAGTTCTTTAGCGTGAAGTTTGAACATAGAAACTTGATTCATGTAGCCCCGACATCTTTCTTCCCTCTCACTCAACTTCAGTTTGAACATAAAGTGGTTGCCAGGTGGATGAGGTAACTTCAATGAATTTGGTCAATTATTTCTATTTTTTCATACCAATATCAAATCTATCAAATGCTTTACAGCTTTACAGCTCAACAATGATGATAGAAAAATTTAAAAATAATGTTTTCAGTATTCAATAAAATTTATGTTCAAATTATAAATTATGTTCTCTTGTCTTATATTTACATTTTCAAATAAAAAATTTTCATTTGTGAAAATTTTTTGTAAAAAAAAATAAACATAATAGTAATTTAACAACTTTTTCGGGAAAAACACATCGTCTTCTGTAGAACTTGATGTCACCAAAGTAGCCTTGAAACGAGTACTGCAAGTCATTGCCTCCAAAGTAATATATACCACTCGTGTCATCCACCATTAGAAGAACATTTCGTGGCAGACTGAAATAAATGTCAAAACGGACTTTGTTGAAACAAATGTGGATATCTATTTTGAAGTGATTGCAAAACATTCGTCTAACCCACTACAATGGTCAAGTTAATTTTGAATAAAAACTAAAATTGATTTAAAAAAATTAATCTCGTTACTTTATGACAGCAGTTTTCTTTACAGTCCAGTTCTCTCCGTACGACATAAAGAGGGTCCAGATCTGTTTTTGCAAGTTTAAATTTGTGAGTACGGTAATAATTTTGGAGTTTTAGCCAAAAGGATAACTTCAACAAAATTGAATGAACTTGATATTTGTAAGCTATAGTGAATTGAACCCAGGTGTTTTTTGGCAGGATGAAATCATCACCTGTCAGGTATGCCACTGGCTCTCCAGATCTGTTCATCATTTCCAAGTGAATCTGTCCTAACGTCAATTGAGAAGTGGCAATAAATAAAACTTGCGTTTTAAAATAATGGGTTATAACAATTGTAATGCAAACATAAACGACAGTGTTATAAATGCGTTATCATAGAAAGAAGATAAACAAACTTAATTATTGACATGTTTTCAACAAATATTTTTTTCAAACCTTTTTTATTAATAAGCACTAGAGGCGTCAAAGATTTATCATCCCACGTAGCGTGTTGAATCAAACTGCACAGATGAGACATGGGACAGTAGTTAACAATGTAGACCCACATTACCAACGAAAATCTAGGCAAACAAAATTAAACCAATCGTAAGTAATGTATTTTATTTCCAATTAATTTTATCGCAATTATATAATCAAGCGTATATAATCAAAAAAGAATCCAACTTTTATTGACAAAAAGTTAGAAAAACGTTCAATTACAATTCCAGTATATATCATACCATTCAAAAGTTAATAAAATAAATTTATTCTTCTTAGCTTTATTTTTGCATCTTATATATATGTTGCATTCAATTTTTCGAATAAGCAACATCAATCAAAATTGGGTGCTTCAAAACATTCGAATAAAGAGTGACCAGAAAAAGATTTTTCATTTAAATGCCAAATAATATTTCCAGCAGTGGTGTGGTATCAATAGTCGTGCTAGTGGTCAAATCTGAATCAGTAATGGTGCATTTATTAATTTCTTTTATCTTGAATTGTCTAGATTTGATTAAAAAAATTGCTTATTTATAAAATTAAAAGTTAATTGGCATAATTTACTTAGGTTCAAATATTTCTTTGATTCTTTTTTGATTGAGAACTTTATTACTGTATGGCTTGAACTGTTTGACGAGTCCCACGCGTTGACCGGTCAATGCAAGTGGGTAACTGAGAATGGTCGCAACTTCTTTGAAACAAATATTCATTAATAATTAGTTTACATTTGTTTCATTAATTTTTTTATCATTTAAATTTCAACACCTTCTTCCGCAGAACAGACTGGTGCGTATGGAAGTTTGTTCATCACATCCAGCCACCATTCATAGCAGACATCCGCAATTCGTTCAGATCGAGCAAAAGCACTCTCAACTGCTAATTTTTTTTCATCGCTAACTTTTGCAAGGTTAAAAGTCAACCACTTTTTGTGCGTGGGTGCAAGCCAAACTCTTGCGTAAGCTGAACTGTCAAGATGGACTGAAAATTTGTTAACTTGACTTGGTTTATAAGCAACATATCTTGGCAGTTTGACTGTCAACACTTTATTTTTTGCTTCATAACTTGGTGAACATCTTTTGATGAGTCTAAAAACCGATACGTTCGATTTAGTTTCGGAAGAAACCTTAAACCACATAAACTAAGTTGAGAGTTGATGTTGTTGATAAAATGAATGAAATGATAAATATACTAGCCAAAACGTGGATTTTAATGAACGATGATTCGGCACACAAATATTCAATGCTGATTGAGAAATTATTGTGAAGCACTTTGGGTGTATCTTTTATGCGAATAAATTCATCTGTATTATTATTTTCCTAGAAAAAATAAACAATTTTCCAAAATATATTTTTTCAAAGATTATAAAAGATCATTAGTGTTTTTAAAAGATTGTAACAACGGTGGTTTGAAAATTTTTGAAAATTAATTTACTCACTTGAAAACTTTTTGAAACAATTGTAATTAACATAACAAAATTTAATAACGTTGTTGAATGCATACTTATTCGTTAAACTCGTTGTACGTAGATCGAGTATGAAGTGAGCATCTGTCGCACCAAGCCAATATGAAGAGCTTTCAATAATTGAACTGATTAGCTAGTTAACACGTGTGCCTAGAAAATGCACCACAGTGTTATTACACGTCGATGTAACTGCAATGCATCAACTAAAGTATAAACATTTAACATAGGGGTGGGCAAACATTTGCTGTGATGTGAAGGCCGCATTGAGAACTATTTTGCCTTTGAAGGGCCGCATATGTACTTAAATAGCAACTTTTTTCGATCCAGGGGAAAATTTTTTCAAGATTTGCGGAACCTTTTTATGGCGAACAAGGCCTCACGGGCCGCTTAACATAAAATAAAAAAGCTCCCGCGCGCCGTAGTTTGTCCCATTGATTGCTTTTGTGGTTGGCCATTGTGGCATAGAAAACTTAGTAGGAAAGTAAGTAAGTAGGAAAGTAGGAAAGAAACTTTTGAAACGGTGCTACAATGTTAGTATAGCATAATAAAAAACAAAAAATATTAACTATAGATTTTCAGTCATTCGATAACTAATTCTAATTTTTACGACACAAACTGAATAAACTGATTTTTGAGCGATGAAGCAAAAGTCTGTGTATCTTTGTGTTTTTTCATCACTTTTCATACATGCCAACATCTGGATTTATAATAGCGGACAAAAATGAAAGTGTTTTATATTGAATTTGACCAAAGTTATCAGATTGTTTAGTTTCTATCAAGTATATCACGTGCAATGCCGAAAAACAAATTCTAAAAATATTGAAGCAAAAGCAAGGTTAGAAACCCCTAAGTTAAACAAGTGAAAACCGTGAATACGTGAACGTTAGAAAACGTAATAATCTGATAACTTATATCGAATTCAACAAAATATGTTGACGAAAGTTTCATGGCTAAATTTGCTGTTATTATACACACATTATATATAAAAGAGAGAGAGAAAAAGAGAGAGTGAGAGAAAGAGAGAAAGAAAGGTGAGTTCATAGTCCTTTAATGTTTTTTATCAATCATAATCATCATCGATATAGCAAGAAAGTTATATTAAATAAACAGTCGGCATTTTTCTTTGTTGCTTTGTTACAGTCATAATCATGACTTATATAGCAATGAAGTTAGAAAATAGAAAATTTTTATTTTTATCATTAAAATGATTTATTTCAATGATATGGTGTTTGTTAAACATATAAAATTCCTGAATGATATGGTATCGATTGGATATGCCTTATCCAATCGATATCATTCACGTAATTCATCCAACGTCTTGCTCCCCCTTGGGCCACATTTCAGCCAGTTGACTTGAATTGTTTTTTCCAATGGCGGATCTATACAACGTTGACTGGAGGACCGAAATGTGAATAATGTTAAAATAATAACATTTTTTGAAATATTCACTAATGTGGCCAAAATTAGGCTGGCGGCATTTTTTTGCTTATCACGTCAATTTTTGGGCATTTTGTAATTCAGTGTTTTTCTGTCTAAAAACTGAGTGTTATTGACTTTCAATAACAAACTGCGCACAACGGGAGACACCCCCGGCCCCACTTAGATTTGCTACTCTCTGGAAATATATGAATTTACTTAATCGTTTTGCAGTTTTATAGGAAACGAGTAGTTTTTATTTCGTTTTTATTTTTATAGTTGATCTGATTTGAGATCGTCGTGCTTGATTATTATTCAGTCATAATCAATCTGGTTTAATCATAACAAGATGACATTTGTATGCTATTTGTTGTGAGCTGTGAGGAAATCTCTTACGACATTTCCTGCATTTTTCAACAATATCCAACATCGCTAAATTATGGTTTACAAGGTTAGCTACGTTTTTTTAAACAGTTTATACTGTTGGCTTCATGATATAAAACGAGAATTTTTACAATGTTATCTAAATAATATCAATAATGATCATAAAATAATAATATTAATTATTCTTTTTCAACCTCCCATGAAAAATTCATCATCTCTTAAATCACTTATCTAACTAATCTCGATATCAAGCGCGCTCGCTCAAATGTGCGGTAGTGTTTTTTGCGATTCCGATTTTAATTTTGTTTCTTGTCAAATTTGAAAAAATCTGAAAACAATGGAGGCCTTGGCTACTGGAATCACATTAAAAGGATCGGCACAAATCGTTGCAAAGTTTTTTGGCAAGTCTAGCTCTTTTCTTTTGACTTTACTTTTTACTTACATACAATCATTAGAAAATTTAATTTTAATTTAATAATTAATTTAATTTTAAACTTAATTTTTTTAGAAATGAGATTAACAATTAAATTTTAATTTTTAATAATGATAAATTAATAATTGATTTCATAATATAATTTAATAATAAATTCTATTTAAGTTTTAAAATTTTAAAAAGTTAGGTTTATATAACTTTAACTGTTTAACCGTTTTTTTTGTTTTTTAATGTGAACTATGTGCTATGTCATTTATTTAAATCAATTTTTCAAAAATTTATTTATTAAATTACTAGTAGTAATTGGGATATAGCACTAGCAACTAAATGTTGACCTGGAATAAATTGGTAGAAATACAACTTGTGTTTAGCAGTGGCAAGAAAATTATTTTACAACAAATTTTTATAACTGTTGTTGCTATTGTGAGAAAAAGTTGAATGGAGGTACCAAAAAAATAATGGTTGCCAAATAAAGAGTGATTATTCAAAAAGTTTTTGTTTGTTGTTGTTGTTGTTTTAATATAAATATAACTTTGATTTAACTGTTTTTGTTTGAATAATAAAAATTAAACTTGCAGTAATTTAAACAAAATATTAACAATATATAATAATGTGAGCTAGGGTCAAAATGACCCTAACAGTAAAGGATGCTATATAAATTTTTTGGAAATCAAGGGGTTAAGCAGAGCTAATGTTTTAAATAATTTGTTATATGTTTCTTCATTTTTTGCTTTGCATCAACACATAAAAACTGGGTATAACTCGTCCATAAACAACAACACGAATTGTATACACCTGAAAAAATAATGCAGGTGCAGTTTTAAATGTCCCATCCATAAGCCAATGACTTGCAGTTTCCAAGAGTTTGAGATTATCATTTGTCCAAAAAATTAATATACTGTTGTTTAATTCTTTGCCAGAATTATATAAGACAAAATTTGGGCCATCATGTGTTACTTTGCAACATTCTGGAATTTCCACTTCACTCAAACTCAATGGCACAGGAATTGGGTTACTGATACTAACATTGTGTCGCAAATGATGGAGAGTTGTCAACTTGGCTCTTTCTTGCATCATCACTCAAAACTAAAATACACCTAGTAATGATTTTTTGTAGAATATACAACAAATATTGAAAATCACAGCATGTTTGGCGTTAGTTAATAATTAATTAGGATGTTAACTAACGCCAAACTTGCTGTGATTTTCATCAACAATTGCATTCCAGTTTTTTGTCTTGTTATTAATAATAAGGCATAATAGGGTAATTTAAGGAATTATAAAGATAACCAAACAGTACAAATTGAAAAATATTTATGATCAAATGAATGAGAAGGGCTTGGTAAGGCAGCAAAGGATGAAACAATGAGACAATGACATATGACAATGACACAGTCATAAAATAAAAGGGATGGTCAACTTAAGACTTGAAAGTAATTAGACAAATATTGCTAAGTATCACGCATAGGAAGAAACTATCAAAAAATTTATAAAAAACGAATTGGGGAAAAGAAAATTCAAAATATGTTGAAATAAGACTAGGTTTTGTAATTTTAATATTTGGAAAAATCTTCTGTTTTAGTTTATAATGTAAGCTATTACGTTAAGTAGTTCTTGTTTCAAATAGATTAGAAGGAAGACTTTAATTTAAAAATTTGATTAGATAGAAATACAAAATGAAAAATTTTTTTATCAATGGGATTGTTAATTAAATTATAAAGTGCACTGCATGCTGTTGTATGTGGTTTTATCTGTTGAGCTAGTCGACTTCTTCATTGTACTAAATTTTAATTTTATTTAATTTCATCAAAATTTATCCATAACATTTTTATGTCAATATTTTATTAGTTATATATACTGATACTTTCTAAATTTCAAATGAACTTCTTATAAAATTAAGGTTATGGAGTAAACAGCATTTTATACCAGCGAGGTTTGTACCCAGAAGACATGTTCACAAGAGTTGTTGATTTTGGAGTGCCATTGATGGTAACAACAGTTAAAGAAATAAGCGACTACCTCGACCAGCATTCTAAGTACATCGAAGGTCTCACGTTTGTACTGTTTGTTTGTACTGCTTGCTGTTTTATTTTCAATCATCTGTTAATAAATTTTGGTCCTAAAAGCATTTGGCTTAAAGTATAAACTCAGTTACATTCGTATTGCCTATTTTTCAAGTTTTTTCAATGGGTATTTCTTGTTTAACTGTCAGCAAAATTGAATTGATTTATTTTAATATATTATGACATTTGAAATTAACTAGAGTGGCTTGAAAAGTTGACATTACAAAAGTTGGTTGTCCTAATAAGAAGCGTCGACACTGGAGATATAATGGAAAGGTGGCAGTTCAATGTTGAGTGTGACAAGACAGCCACTCATAACACGTTAGATCTTTTTCTGCATTATACCTTTTTCATTGAATTTTTTTAAAATGTTAAATGTCAAATACGATTGGTTGGTTCTGGAATAACCTTTTAATCTTATTTAATTTTTGTTGGCGTTATTTATTTTTGAAATTACGAAAATGGGTATTGTCGGTAAGTTTTCGATATTGAATCATTCTATCATTTGGGACTCACTCATGCATCACATTTTTTCAATCATTAATATTAACCTCGATAATGTTTTTTATCTTAGCATGAAAAATATTGAAAATCCTGAATTATACAATGAACGTAAATCATTTAAGAATACCTTAAAAGCATTTAAAATGTTTATTTTTGTAGTATAAAAGAAAAAACTGAGGCTGACGTACGCAAAGAAATTCAGCATGTCATGAGGAACATTTTATCTGCCAATGCTTTGCTGCCAATTTATGATTGCCCGTGTTGGTTTTTATTTAAATAAATAAAATGTACCCCAAAAAATATATGCCATTTAATTTACTTTCAGGCTCTTTTGAAATTCTGATATACACCGACAAAAGCCAGGCAGTGCCCGAAACATGGAAGATCACAGAGGCAGGTATCATTGACAATTCACTCGAATTGAGGCTGAAATCTTATGACACAACCATCCACAAAGTTTCCACATCTGTCGCCTATAAGAAACTTGATTGAATGGTTTTTGATTCATTCATTTAGTTAATACAATTGCTCATCCTTTTTACATTGATTCCAGTAAATAAACTTATTTTATTGAAAAAGTTGTTATTGGAGCACTAATAATTGATAGAATGCAGCATCGCACCAGCACTCCTTTTTCTCACGACGTTGTATTAGTGTTTTAACATTAACAAGCTTCTTAGCAAATAAGTTTATAATCAAATTAAAATTGAAGTCTTTTCATTGATCGTCTCTTTAATTTTTTATTGAAATATCACAAGACACGTTATTTTTAGTTTTAACTATCGAAATGTTACATCCCATGATTTTTATTTTAATTGTATAAGCGTTATATCATATCCTGTTAATTCTCTTCTAAAGAACCATCGATAATATGGCGTCACCCAGTTTCTCGTAGTCTTCAAACGTGTTGTAAACATTTACAGACAATCTGATCCAGGCCTTGTTGTACATCTTAATGCACACTGTCTGAATTTTAAACTCATCCCACAGGTGGCTCATTATATCTGATACGTCTTCAGTAAAATTCTGCAACAAATAACATTGGTTCATATTATTTTGACATATTATACAAAATTTAATTTTGATCCCTGACATTTTATTCTATGGGGCTTTCTACAATGAATTTTGGTGCAAATACAGAGGAATTTGAAAATATAAAAAATTTTGGTTTCTTTGGCATCTATTGGTTTTTTAGTGCATGGAACATGCAAAAATCTTTAATTAAAAAAATTGTTTAGCATTAAATGATTTTCATGTGTAAAATTGCAACACAAATTTGTTGCTCGTGAAGAAGTCAAGGCTTGAAGAGATACTCCACATGGACTGTTCCAAATATGATTACAGTTTCAAATATGACAAAAATAACCTCTTTATTTGGCGTTATCGGAAACTTTGCTAAAGTTGGCAATCTGATGATTCTCATAAATGGGGCTTTCATGTCATCTGGAAGAGGAAAGTGTTGAGTGTTCCATTTCTTTACTAACATGTTTGCAGATTGCTCAATTAGCGAGGTGCAGTACTTGCTAATACTTTCCTATTATTTTTAAATTTTCTTTCAGTTATAATGTGAATGTTATTTGAAACCAAAATGCCTCACGTGGCCACCAATATCTTCGTAGAAATCCAATGCACTTTTTGAGACAAAGAATTGGGTGGTATCAGCAGTTCCTTGGTAATAGAATAATTGAGATAAACTATTATCATTTCCAAATCTGGATATAGTTGCAGGAAAAATCTGCTTGTGATATTTTGGATCAACCCACAAAACTGCACATCCCCTAGGTACGTAACACCACTTGTGTAGGTTTCCTGTGGATTTATCAGTTTATAGAAATCTTTTAGTGTTTTCAAACTAGATTTAAAATTATTTTGTTCCAGTTAATTATATATAAAATAGTCAAACATTTATTACTGCAATCAAGGGATTAGGACTGCCAAATTATTTGATAATGGATCAAATGAGAAAGTGAACCTGCAAAGAAATCGCATCCAAGACTTTCAAGGTCGAGAGGCACTTGACCTGGTGCATGAGCACCATCCACAAGGACCATCTTATCATATTTTTTAACAATGCTTATTAATTCAGTCAGCGGCATCAAACATGGCGGTACACTTGATATATAGTCTTGGTTAAGAAATGATTAACACAGCTGAACTGAAAAGTTAAATGTAATAATTTTCATACAAATTTTACCTATAATGACAAGCTTTATATTGCTGTGTTTTCTCAGTTGTTCTTCATACAAGCTGACAAAATGTTGAGAAGTTCCAAAGTCCTCAGGAATAGTGACAGTATATACTTCGATATCTGGAAAATAATTCATTATTGCTTTTTTTGTTTGCTAAGTTTTACATAAAAATAAAGTAAACAATTTAAAAAAAGAATTATTACTTCCAATTTCATTTTTCACATAATTTACTATATTTTTAACAGCTTGGTATGTCCAATTGCACATCAAAATTCCATCTCCTTTATTAAATTTCAATGACCTCATAACACAACCAATGCCTGTGATTTTGAAAATTCTACATTTATGTAAATGAAATAAATTATTGAATGTCCCATTTTATCATACAACTATTTATTAAATAGTTGTATGATATCCTTACTATCAACACAAAAGGTTGTTAGCAAAGTAATTTTTCTTTAATAATGAGAATCTTAAAAATTAACCTGTAGTTGTATTGCTTACAAACACTACATTTTCTGGCTCTGAATGAACAAATTCAGAAACGGACCGCAAGTTGTCATTCCAAGTCTGCCAAATCTTCTGTCTAAACCAAACATCTGCTTGACATTCCATTTCATCGATTAATCTTTGAGTTCATTTTTAGAATAGAAAAAATTTATTCAAGATTCTTGTATTCAAAATATTTTCTACTTGATTCGAAGATTGTGAGGTTCAATACCGGCCGCTCCAAACGATCCATGGTTCAGAAATACGTGGTCAGGATTCAACAAAAATCTATTTCTTATGTTTGTTCCGTACTTGCTCATCGTGTTATGGAATGCGAATCTACGTGTAGCTTTGTTATAAGTTTGTTTTTCGACATGTAACAATTTACACTTTTTAAAATATATTTATATTTAAATGGTGACACCGAAAATATGCATAGCTAGGCAACTTGCGCTAGTTCAAAGTTCACATCATTAGCTGATAATAAATTAGAACAATAACTCTAACCCTCGTACTCATTAGATATTGTTTAAAAATTTTTTTACCTAATTACGAGACAGGTAAGCTTGTTGATTTCAAGTTTGATAAACGCACTATCGCCCGTGCAACCGTCGGTGAAATAATTTGTTGTTTATGTGACTGAAGAGAGTTGATGAATTTGCTATTTTGAAATGGGTTTTGTCATTTTCATAGTTGTGTCGTGGCTGAATTAATCAGAATTTCACTTCGAGGGGTTATCAAAAGTATGCTTGCATATTACTTGTTTTATTCTCCGTTTATTACTTCGCATTTGTTTTTAAACATGTTAATTACATGAATCTTTTGAAACTGATAGTTTTGATGTATGAAAAAACATTCAGTTGGTTCACTTATTTCGTCCAGAATATCATTCCGATTGTATTCTTTCTAGATATGCTATGAACACAAGATGAAGCCTGATTTCCCAATATTAATCCTCGTTTATCTTTATAGTCTCCATCCGTTATAGGTAGAACTTTTTATTCCAGTTTCTGTCTCCAATCCATTGCGTCTGTCTCTTTAAGACCAAATACTTTCAAGTCCTGTATGGTCTGCGTCCAGGATTTCTTTGGGCGACCTCTTGGGCGGGTGACAGGCACCTGGTGCTCTGTAACGGAAATTATTGTATCGTAGGCGATGACGACGACATGCATTCCTCAACGTGCACAGTCCCGATCGGTTCAGGATCTCTGTTGTGTGGATATGGTCCCTTAGGTCAACATGCTGCATCTAAAGAATCATCTTCATGTCAGCTCGAGTTTTTTTGTCATCGGCCACGTCGGCACAATACATCAGAACGAAACGTATGGCTGTATTGTACAGCTCTGAGCGTGGCGGTAGAGGAATGCTACGCCGCATCAGTACCGAGGCAAGGAGGTGCCATCTGCTCCACGCCGCAAGTATGCGTCCACGAACAGCGGCATCAGCTGTTCCAGTACAATCCAGCACACCTCCAAAATACTGAAATGAAGTAACAATTTTGATCCCGGTAATCGTATCATCATCTGGGCCCCGTTGTCGCGGATTGATGCTGGCGGAGCATACAAAATCAGTCACTTTCCTTAAGGAGCCGGTAATTCTCGAGCATCGTCTGTGACATCAATGCTGACATCGTAGGCATTTGATCGAGTTGCTTCCAACTCCAGCCCCACTTTGCCGTCAGGAAGATATCATCTGCATATATCACATTCCACATGTTATCTGAGCGTATCGGTTTGGTTATTTCTTCTATCACCGTGATGAAGAGCAGGGGGCCGAATATTGATCCCTGATGGATGCTGGGGTTAATGTCAAATTTATTCGTGTTACCGGCTGTTGTGCTGACCAGAGTTTTTGTGTTAGAGTACGTTGCCATGACCAGCTTTACCAGATATTCGGGAACAAGCTGTCTACGTAGACTCCACCTGATTGCCTCACGTGGCACTCTGTCAAAAGCCTTTTCCAAGTCCACAAATACATGGAACAGTCGCTTTTGCTTTACCATTTGCCAAGTATTTTTCCTGTAGTTGACGAATGATATAGATAGCATTAATGGTAGATCTCCCTGCCATGAAGCCGTACTGGTAACCACCTATTGAAACGCACGACAACAGTCTTCTCTCAATGACTTTTTCAATAACTTTCAGGGGGTGTTCCAGAAGACATATACCCCCGATATGAGGAGCATTTTTGTGGGTCTTCTTTTTTTATGTATCGGCACAGTTGTATTACTGTTTCATTCTTTTGGTAGTATCGATTTACTCCACGTCTCCCGACAGATGTGTAAGAGAGCTCGGAAGCCTCCCCCATCAGATGCCTTGATGATATCATTTGTAAGTTCAGACAGACCAGATGCTTTACCTTTCATCATTTCTTTCAGCGCAAGCTACTCAACTGTGATGCCCTGAATCGGCCCTTCCACCGGAAGTGCCTCAAAGTCCACCTCAATAGGGTTTGTTTCATTTAATAACTGATCGAAGTATTCCTTCCAGTGATCCTTCACTTCATTCTGCAAGGTTATTATGGTGCCTTTATTATTCTTTTTGCATGTGGCACCAACTATACCCTTTTTCAGTCTTTTAGCCTGATTTCCTAGACGAGCTATCGCAACCTGACATTTTGTTTCTGTGATCTGTGATCAGTATGTCTTTCGATCTTTCTTGCTGGCAATAGCCTTTTGCACCATTTGGTTCCACCACCAAGTTTCGTGGTTGTGTTGGCGTTTTGGTCTAGATTTTCACATACAACTGTTGCAGCATTCACTAGGGTGTCCTGATAAGATTTCCAGGTTATGTCTATCTTCTCCAGACAATCCAGAATTTCTCCCTGAACATGAGGCTCTTCAGTTTCCATGTCCTTATTTTAGTAGGCATTCGATCAGTCACAAGGCGTGATCGTTCCATGATCATATTGGCCACCAGCAATCGATTTGAGGGATGCATGCTTCGCCTAGAATGACTTTGGTAATTCTGAATAGTCGTCTGTGTTGTTGCCTGACAACAATAAAGTCAATTTGTGTGCATGACATCCCTCTTCTATATGTGATCATGTGTTCTCCCCTATTCTTGAAGCATTAGGCGTGAGCTGATTTGAGTGACCTCCAGTACAATTTGTGCCAGTGAATCCCGCATGAAGATCCCACTCCATTTTGGGCCGTCTTTTGGCCATTCCAGAACAACTTGTAATTAATTCCCAATGTAATTTTCATATTAACATCAATCATTCGGTAGAATTTATAGATTTATAGAATATTGTAAAAATTATGGTCTTTTACCAACACACACACACACACACACACACACACACACACACACACATATATATATATATATATATATATATATATATATATATATATATATATATATATATATATATATGTTGGTAAAAGACCATAATTTTTACAATATTTTATAAATTCTATAAATTCGATTGTTTTGTGAAAAGCATGCTGGTAAAAGACCATAATTTTTACAATATTCAATAAGTTTTACCGAATGTTTGGCGTTAATATGTTTGTAGTTCATTTTTTCGATTTTCCTCACTAAAGTTTTTTGGAGAACGTTTAGTTTATTAAAATTCAAAATAAACTTTTTTTCAGAATTCATGCTGCAAATAAGGCCATATTTCGATTCCGATTGAATCATCAAAAAGATCCCACTCCTCAAATAAAAACTAAACTAAACACAATAATTAAGAAAATAAAAAAGGACATCACCGATGATGACAAAGAAGAATATGATGCTATCGATAAAGAAAAGGAAACCAACGAAGATGGACCAACCAATAAAGAAATCTGACACCTAATTTCCATCTAAGTTCATTTTTACAAAGTCAATATTTCCCTATATAAATCAACTAATAATCAATGATGATTCATTCGAAATCGAAATATGAACTTATTAGCAGTATGAATTCGGAAAAAAATTTTATTTTGAATTGGTAGATTTTATAGAATATTGTAAAGATATAAAATTAAAAAATATTTAAAATATATATAAAATATAAAATTTTTGAATTCTTTCCATTTTTTTTAGAATTGTAAACTGTTTTTCTGTCTCTTATGTTACGCTATCCCATTTCTAAACATCAAATTTTGCTAATACATTTTGAAATTATAAAAAAAAATGATTTTAAGTTGACAAAATTGAGCAACTTAAATTTGAATTGCAAAACATTTTGGACTGTAGACTAGCAGTGGGTGGTCCGAATTGTTTGATTTTATAAGCCTATCTATGAGCATTCACATCTGTCATTCGTGCCCTGTAGATTGCGAGAGTCTCTGCGATTGTCAGACTTTGATTTCATGAAAGATAAAAAAATTTAATCTAAGCTTATTAATAAGAAACACAAAATGAAATACTGAAATAAACAAGATGAAAACACTTGAAGGAATCTCTATTGGCATTAACAAAAAACACTGATTTATATAAGCAACAAAAGTTTCATAGTGAAATTTTTACAAAAATGCTACTGTAGATAAGTGAGCAAGCAAAAAAAAATGAAAAGTTTTTTTTTTAAATTTTACCTCTTTTCATGGTAAAATAATTTTCCATCTAGTTATATCAGTCGTTCAGTTGCACGTCACAAGGCTGTTATAGTTAATAAGACACGAGCTACCTGGCTCAAAACCATGAAGAATCTCATTTCAATCATGCACTGTTCAAGTTTTCAAAATTGTAAACATCAAATTGCATATATAGTCCATGGAATTATATAACTGGAAGCGCCCTACCAGCGTTTTAACATTGAAAATTTTTTTCAACGGGCAAGTTACATCTGGAAGCAAGTTTCTAAAAATTAATTATTCATGAGCATTTTGGTTTATTTTTAGAAAAATCTGAGATATAATTAGAAAAAATCTTGGCCTTCCCGAAGTTATGTTAATGACTCTTTGCCGATCTGCATTCAGTTCGTTAGTTAAAATTTATTTCGTTTTCAACATTCCGTGAAGTTTTAGGTTAATTTATGAGATTTAACTAACCACCGTATTTAATGTTTAATCGTTAAATGGATATTGCCATTTTTTGATGCCATTTAATTTACTTTTATTAAAACTGCATGTTGATAGAAAACTCTTTAGTTAAGTTAAAAAGTCTTAATGTTGTATATGATGTTATTATCTTTTTTTATTAATTCATAATAGTGGTTTGCATTCTGTACATCATTGAAATGATTTTCCATGTTAAATAAATCTTCGTTGATTTTGGATTTTAGTTTTGTTTTTCGAAATTTTCTTCTTTTATCAACAACAAATATTTGGTTAATTAATTAGAACTAGATAACAAGCCACATAAATCTTTTTATTTTATTATTATTAATTAAAATAATAATGTGGAATACCATAAATTTTAATATAATCAATATATTTTTTCAATTATAATAAATATTGCTATTGAGTCAAATAATTGTATACATTTTTTTGGATATGCTACCTGAAAATTTCTGATCTTTGGAATGAATTGAGCAGACGATAAGCAGTAAGTTAGTTTTTGAATATAATTTCTATCTTTTATTAAATTAAAAATGCCATTAAAGTGTATAGTAAAAAATTGTAATGGGACATATAAAGACCAAAATATATCTATGCACAGGTAATAATATGATCTTAATAATATTTTTATATCATTTGCATATTTTATGATTCACTTGACCTCTCTCCATGGATTAATAGATATAAATTTCAATAATGCATTTTTGACAAAATGCAATATGCATTACAGCATTCCTCAAAAATCACCTATAAAAAGTCAGTGGATCAATGCATTGAATGGCAGGTGTAGAGGTTTTGAAAGAAAAAGATCATATATATGTAGTAAACATTTTGATTCAAAATCCTTTTCAAAGTCAAATAAAAAAGTCAGAAAGATGGTATTTGAAAAGGCAAAAACCAAGACAACATAAACTGAGGCAATTAATTTAGTATTTATATATAATAAACAAAGGATTGCTGAAGCAATATTGATTAATTCAAACCAAATATTAATATACAACACAATAACATTGGCATTTGCCGGCTTACTATCAGATATTTAACAAATAAAACGATAAGGATTTGGTCATTTTCTTATTACATTTTATAAAATGCTAATTTTGATTCTAATGGAAAATATGTTTTTTTTGTATTATGGGTTTATTATTATTATTATTAGGATGCCTTTGTTAAAATGGCTTTTTGTCATAAGAAATACAGAATATAAAGAATTTCATTACTTTATTGGGCATATATATATATATATATATATATATATATATATATATATATATATATATGTGTGTGTGTGTGTGTGTATGTATATATATATAAACAATTTTTAAATGCAGCTATTTACTTTCAATTTAAAACCATTTTTAGATGTTTTGCTCAATGGATGCCCATCTCATCAAGCAACAGCAAAGGCAATCAAAGTATTATAAGTCCAGAATCACACTGCTGCAGGCAACAATAAGAAAACTTATGAGTGAATGCAATAAATTAAAAAATGAATTAGCTACATACAAAGGTTTTATGCTATATAACCATAGCAAAATGAATTGAAATTTTGACTAACTTTTTGTTTATTTTTGCTTCTAGATAAAAAACTCATACCATTTAAAAGAGTTAACAAAGTATATGATGATAGTTACAAGACTGGTCCTCGTGCATACCAATTTTTAAAAAAAAGTGGACTAACACTGCCACACCCGAGAACGTTGAACAAGTAAAATTTTGTTGATCATGATTTTCTATGAACTAGTATATATAAAGAAATGTATACTGATAGCCAAAATCAATCAACCTTAGTTTAGCGTCCAGAGACTCAGTTCCCCTGAGGTAGGACGTTGTTTTCTTTGCCATCAAGTTTTTGCGCCAATTAGGTGATCAGTTGTATTCATTTCATTTAAATTTGGAGCTTTCAAGAGTATAGGATGGGTGGTGAAGTCAATAACATCGACCATCTCATGCGCAGAATGCAGGTTTTTTTTACTTCTAATGTAAACCTCTCCAAAATTCATTCAAAATTTTGAATTAATATGCTGTTACAAATCCCAACAAATATGCAGAAAATGCTTGATTTCAGCCGGAAGAAACATATTTAGCGAATCATCAAATCATCTCATCATACTAAAAGACAATGGGCAATTGACATATCCCTCAAAAGGAGTATTAAAATAAAAATGATACATTTATTTATTTTCTGGTAAAAGCAATAAACTTTAATGATTTTCAGATCTGCCAAGAATCAGAAAGATTATTAAAAATAAATAATTATTGTTTTAAGAAAAAAATTGTAATTGAAAGCAACATACACCTACAATGTGTCAACGAAGATTTATTTAACATGGAAAATCATTTCAATGATGTACAGAATGCAAACCACTATTATGAATTAATAAAAAAAATAATAACATCATATACAACATTAAGACTTTTTAACTTAACTAAAGAGTTTTCTATCAACATGCAGTTTTAATAAAAGTAAATTAAATAATAAACTGCGGCAAAAATTATACAATTTAAATTTATTAAATCAATTGTTTTATTGAATTTGTACAGTGCTTCTAATAGACTACATCAGAAGCAAATTCTACAACCTTTGTTTTTATCTTTTATGTATATCTTTTATGTATGTATGTGTATATATATATATATATATATATATATATATATATATATGTATATATATATATATATGTGTGTGTGTGTGTGTGTGTGTGTGTGTGTGTGTGTGTATGTGTTTCACTTTTTAAAATAGTTTTGATAGATAAATTTATAATTATGTAAATCAAACATTTTGCAGTTATACAACAAATAAACAAAACCAAAATCCAGAAATAAAAAAGGTAAGACTGATCTAACTTGACTCATCACTAATTATAGCAAGATAGACGTTTTATAATCAACAAACAAGAAATATAACAATTTACACATAAATATAATAATATACACTCTCATGATCTAGCATCTTCAGGGTTATTTTATAAATAGTAATGTTAAACTAAAAATTATTAAACATACCTATTCTATTAAAAATTAACAGTTGATCGTTTTAAATTAACAGCATAATGAATTTGATGTTATTGAAGAAACTATTATTATTTATTTAATATATTAATAATGTCAATTACAGTTGAAATGGTTAAAGAATTTGATTTTAACTTGAATTATTATATAATTTATTTAATATATATAAATATAATAAT
>NW_008705330.1:648560-701357 GCF_000326865.2 Helobdella robusta | reverse complement strand
ATGAAGAAATCTTTATTTCAGAAAATGAGGATGGCTAACGAACTTATTATAAATCTTCGATTTTTCTGATGCATCAAAAAATGGCAATATCCATTTAACGATTAAACATTAAATACGGTGGTTATATAAACCTCATAAATTAACCTAAAACTTCACGGAATGTTGAAAACGAAATAAATTTTAACTAACGAACTGAATGCAGATCGGCAAAGAGTCATTAACATAACTTCGGGAAGGCCAAGATTTTTTCTAATTATATCTCAGATTTTTCTAAAAATAAACCAAAATGCTCATGAATAATTAATTTTTAGAAACTTGCTTCCAGATGTAACTTGCCCGTTGAAAAAAATTTTCAATGTTAAAACGCTGGTAGGGTGCTTCCAGTTATATAATTCCATGGAGTAGACTGACGGAGCCTAATTTTTTTGTAAGGACCGGAGTCGGATAATTTTCAACCGACTGGGGAAAGTGTTGTGAATTTAAATTTTTTTTTTTAATTTTATTCTGAAAATATTTTTATGAGATTGTGTTTTTTTAGAAGATAAATATATACAAAAAATAAATAAAAATGTTAATAAAATTTCACAATTTTCTCAGTATATTTTGAAACATACCTAAATGTTAAAAACGGTTACATTTATGATTTTTAAGTGTATTTTAAAGCTTTTTTCATTTAGTTGTGA
Organism: Helobdella robusta; assembly: GCF_000326865.2. NCBI lineage: Eukaryota > Metazoa > Annelida > Clitellata > Rhynchobdellida > Glossiphoniidae > Helobdella > Helobdella robusta. Next base: position 700,674 of record NW_008705330.1, on the reverse strand, counting down.
TATTTAAGTGAAATTATAATGCAAAAGTTAACAATTTTTCCTGGAAGTTTGGTGTAGGAGTCAAAAATTTTCATCCTTATAGTCGCAATCGGAACTTTGTGAGGAACCGGAGTCTGTGTCGAATATTTTTAACCCGACTTCGACACGCTGTTATAAAAGCATGACGCTTGCGACCATAAATCTTTTTAATTCTAAAAAAATTAATTACACGCCGTGGTATTTAGGCTGGGGTAGGCCTGCCAAACACGACGATCTCAAATCATCTTGACTATGAGACCAGAAAAAAGACATCAAATATGCATAAATATTATTCAAATGCATAAAATAAATTAATTAAAAAAATATAAAAATGAGTAAAATTTAAAAAATAAATAAATTATTATTAATTAACTATAAAAATGTAAAACTTGATGAGTTTGGAGAATAACTTTTTTTATTCTGCAGATTAAATTTTGTCAAACACAGAGAGTAAAAATCATTGAATTTCATTCCATGGTAAAAACATGCAAAGTATGAAACGATGAAAATAAAATTTATGAATAAAAAAAGTATAAGTTGCGTTTAGTAGGAGTAAAATAAAATAATTTGAAATAAATATAGGCGACAGTAAGCAGGTGGGCTGAAAATGTAAAATAAGTATAGGCTAAATAGTAATGTAAAGCAATAAAAAAATGTGAAATAAGTATAAAATAAATATATAAAATGTGATGAAAAAGGAAAAAATAATTATAAACAACATAATCGATTAGGTAAATAAAAAAAATTACTATATATATTAATAATTCTGCATTCATACTGTTGTGTTGTCCACTGAAATGGCGAGGTCGTTGCGTTAAAAAATTCCGTTTAGAATCTACCTCTATCAACTATGTAACCCTCGTCGCAGATCTTTAAAAGGTCTACTGTCACCGGTAATAGCGCGCCAAACAGACGCAGGAAAATTTTTACGAGGAAGGATGTCGCAAAAGCCTTCGGTTCAAAAAACTTTGTTGCAGCCGTCTCAACCCAGTGGCATAGACAGTCTCCAAGACGACTAGAGAAAACTGCAACTGCAGAGGCCTACCGGTTGATTCTAAATGATGAATGCCACCTGACGCGTGGTCTCAACGCGGGTTTGCGATCAGAGTTTTCCTTTTTCTAGTCATCCATGGATATGCTATCCCTCGCTTCGAGCTTTCTCCACCCGGGTTTTGTTATCAGAGTGTGCCATCTCCGGGTTTTGAAATTAGAGTTAACCTTCTAGGCATTTTGATAACGGATGCTGTCAACCCGGGTCATCTGGTTTAACGCCAAGAACTCGCTTTCGCCCCTTCTGCTGTTAGCATTACCCATGAGGAGCAAAGAGGACGCCAACAGCTGGACTTTAGGAACAGAGCCTGTGTCAGGAGGGCATTTTCCGGGGTTTATAGCTGCACAGCTGACCAATGCAATGCAGCCCCTGGGACCCATACTCCATTTTTCTCACAACTATTATACTAACTAAGGTATATTAAGGGCGATGTGCATTCAATTCATACAAATACTACATAAAGGAATAAAGATTGCGCAGGTAAACACAAACATTGATAAGTGAGCGTAAACGTAATTGTTCATGAAAATAAAGTGACCAAACTCTGAAGCGCTCTGAAAATGTGCGCGGGTGCATTCGAGGGCCAGTTTAATTATTCTAAGCTAAGTGTATGTATTTACGTATTTACCGAAGACTCGGCTGTTAACATTCTTTAACAAGTTCTATGTTTTTGTCATTAAATATCTAGTTCTATGTGCTTGATTAAATATCGCTAGCAGTATTGCCCAGTCACTTTTAAAAATTGAATTAAAATAAAGAAAAAAAATGAGTTCTACTACGGAGCAAACTTTAAATGATTTGATTGACAAGAGAGATAATGTTGAAAAAGAAATAAAAATGTTCAACGACCTGCTTCGCTCTGTTAGTTTTGACAGTTTCCTCTTATTATTATCTTATCAAATACATAAGATTGATAAGAAGATGTGTTTCTGTTTATTTAATTTTTAATATATGCACGGTATCGATTGTCTCCTAGTTCGACCAGACAAAAGCTAACAAACGTCCTTACAACAAGAAATTTTATTGGATTAAAAATTTTAAAAATTAAAAATTGTAAATTATTAATTCTAATTGTTATAAAATAAAGTTAAAAATTATTGAATCAATCTATGAAAAATAGCTTTAATTAAAATGAAAGGGAAATAAAAATAGTTAAATTAATTTATTTATTATTTTGAAAATTATATAAGATATTAGTTTTTAAAAAATTTTAACTTTTTAACAAAACATTGCATAGCTTAAATGAGTGTCGAAAATGTGAAGATTAATGACTTAAAAAAAGAAAACAGTAAATTATGAGAAGATTTTTGTTTACTGTCTTATTGTTTACTCATTGAAGTTATGGTAAAACGTGAGATTGGTACTCCTATGGTATCATCCATGTTTACAAACTATCGCAATGTACTTTTAATAAATTGACTCCGCCTGTGTTGAATTGTCTAGCGGTTGATTATTTATATCAAATTGAAAATAATTTAATACAAGTTAATTCTTAGATAAGTTTTTTAGATCATTAGAAAATAGTGAACATTAAATAAAAAAATGTTAAAATATGAGTAAATTTCTGTTTTGATAACAATCAATGGCTTATGAAGTGGTTAACAGGGTTAGGGCCTCCCTTTTCAACAAAATTTTTAAATATTTTACAAATATGGAGTGGTTAAAATTTTCAATCACTTGTGAAATGATTGAAAATTTTGTTAAAAATAGAGGCCCTAACCCTAACCCTGTTAACAACTCCATAAGCCATTGATATTTGACAAGTAATGATCTAAAAAACTTACCTAAGAATTAACTTGTATTAAATTATTTTCAATTTGATATAAATAAATAATCAAGCGCTAGATAATTCAAAATGGGCGGAGTTAATTTATTAAAAGTACATTATGATTGTTTGTAAACATGGAGGATACCATAGGAGGACCTATCTCACATTTTACCAACGTTATTATGTTTTTAATATTTTTGACTGAATCACAAATAGTAATTAGGATATTTTAGATGGATGTTAATAAGGAAGCTTTTGCAACATTATTATTTATATTTTGTGTCTGTCTTGCTAATCACTTCACTTTGACATCATTGTTATTTTTAAAATTTGATACATTAAATCAATTAATAATTTAAAAGTTTTATAATGCTCCTTAACAATTTTTAATGTCCTTAGTATAACGTTTAATATTATTTATAATTTCTTGCATCACAAGGACAAGTTTACAATCGGGTGATGGCTTTTGAAAAAAACGAAAAACAAACGAACAAACAAAACAAACAAGGAAACAAACTAACTAACTAATGAACAAACCAGCAAATAAACTTGAAAACAAACAAGCAAGCACACAGTCTAACAGACAAACATTAAAAAAATAAGCAAACAAACCAAAAAAGCAAACAAACAAGCAAATAAATCAAAGAAACAAAATCAATCAATCAATCTTCGTTTTGCGTCCAGAGACCCGGTTCCCCGAGGTAGGACGTTGTTTTCTTTGCCATCAACTTTTTGCGCCAAATTAGACAATCAGTTATACCCATTTTATTTAAATTTAGAGCTTTCATATCTTGCTCGATTGTTTGCGACCAGGACTTCTTTGGACGGCCTTTGGGACGTGTGCCAGGTACTTTAACATTTATTTGCAAGAGAAGTTATGGCACTGTTTCTACTTCGTTTGACATGATCAAACCACCGCAGACAGTGTTGCCGGCATTCGTATTTTATATCATCTAAACCAGCACGACGCAGGATTTCGGTAGATTTGATGTGGTTCTTCAGACTAATTCGTTGCACTCATCGGAGCATTTTCATGTCGGTTCGTTGAAGTTGTTGTTCCAGTTTGGTTGTCATTGGCCGTGTGTCTGCAGCATATAACAACACCGGACGTATCACAGATTTATAAAGTCTTGATCGTAGTGGTAGTGGGATGTCACGCCGCATCAATATAGAGGCAAGGAGATGCCATTTATTCCAGGCTGCACGTATGTGTGCTCGAACGGCAGCTTCAGCTGTTCCAGTACAATCCAGAACATCCCCTAGATATTGATGTTCTGGATTGTACTGGAACAGCTAAAGCTGCCGTTTGAGCACGCATACGTGCAGCCTGAAATAAATAATTTATTTTAAATAATAAAATCAAAGAAACAAAAAACAAGTAAAAAAACAATTTGATGCCAAATGCCTGTAAATCATATAATTATAAAAGATAATTTTATTTCTAATCATTGATAAATAAAAACCTGCCCTGCAAGGGGGCTTGAAGTCAGTCATCAGACATGTTGGTCTTAACCCAGGTTGCACGTTCTTCAATTTGAGCAACATTTGGCGTATATGTCACGCATTTTATTTGCTAAAAGAGCATATACACATGGAATGACTGAGTTTGAATGGACGACATGAATAGAGTATAGTTGTTCAAACAACTGCGGAACTGTGCTGAATGTACCGTTGACAAACCACTCGGTTGATTGAGCCAGAATTGGCAAGCTAGCTTGTGTGGCAATAACGAGAATACGACCGGGTTAAAGTTTTAGTTCGGAATCGTACATTAGGAAATTTTGCACACAGCCGTCGATGGTTATTTCACAAAAATACTGAGACAAATACTAACGAACGAAATACGAACGAACGAAAATACTAACGAAAACGAAAACTAACGAAATCTTTCAATGGGAAATATATGTATATATTAGGGTGGTTCACATTTGAATGGGAAAACAAATTTTTCTCTGCTTTGAGTGCACACCCTCTGAAAAGTTTCTGTTGGGTCCTAAAAACTTACAAACCAAAAATAAGACATATCAAATTAAATTTAGAGGCTGCTCAATGCTCATGCATCTCAAAATTATATAAAAATGTAATAATTCATTATTTCGAAATCAAATACAAGTATAACTAGAAGTTATCAAAAGTTGGTTACCTACTTAATTCAAAACATAGATATTAATTATTTTAAAAGGCATTATTATTAGCATGTGTTTTGCTCGAGAAACTGCTCCATAGAAATCTCTTGCACCTGTAGATGATGCGGTCTGACATAGTACCATTTTTGACATGTTTTCTTTCAGCTGACAGCTCATACATCTCACGAGAGGATTACAATGAGTTGGTTGAACTCTGTCTCTTAGTGCTTGGTTATCAAATGCAGACTGATGGCAAGTACCATTTCTATGTTCCTAGAGCATATCACATGGCCAGATGGATGGCCAAAGTGATCTACTGTCTCAAAATGTATTTGTTACGCAATGAGTTCAAGCTAACAGGACTGAAACAAAAATTTAACTAAATTCTGCCTATTTGCAACTCATATATGTGTGCCAGCATGGATGTTGTGCCCAATACCCAGTGATGCACCGGTCAAGGACCTGCAACTTCTGAGCAGAATTGAACAATACTCTGAAATCAACAAGAATGCTGCAAGTGCTGCCACAAAAAAGTTTAAGAATCATCTGTGATATCTCGGTACCAAATGGCTGTCATTGTTCTCGAATAAGGTTTCAAATGCTGAGAAGCAGTTTATAGTGGAACCAATGACTGCAGTAGATTTTGACTGGAGTGTGCGAGATTTCAACTATCCTGCAACTGAACTGGAACAGGTGAAAAGCAAACCACCGCATGATCTGGTATCAGGTAAATCTTTTGATGCATTGTTATCACTTGGAATGGGTGTATCTATCTTAAAATCCTAATGAGAATAAAGAAGAGTAGTGTCATTAGCAAATAAACGTCTGAAACAGTATACTCAGTTGACAATTTATCACGGAAACCATATTGATTTAACAACACACGTTTAGACGGCATTTTCCCCGAGATCGGGGGTTGCCGTTTGGCTACCTATGATGAAACCGAAATACCCCTCGACGCCATCCACATCTGTCACTTGCCTCAGTATCACGCAACCCCGCTTTCACCCTGTCCTTCTCCCCCTGCTCTCTCCATCCCAATCGCGGACGACCCCTTCCTACCACTCCTTCAACCTCAAACTCCAACGCTCGCCTAATCCCGACCCTTTCATCCCTTCTCAACACATGTCCATACCACTGCAATTTCGATCTCCTTATCAATGTCACAATGTCCTCATTCAGTCCCATCATTGACATCAGCTCTGTACTACTCCTCCTATCCTTCACTTTAACCCCTCACATCATCCTCACCATAGCTCTTTCAGCCCTCTGCAGTACACTTTCCTCCTCTCTCCTCAACACCCAAGTTTCACCACCATATACCATCGCTGCTCTCACACATGCTTTATATACCCTCCCTTTCATCTTCACTGACCATTTCTTTCCACACAATACCCCACCCAGTTCCATAAATTTCATCCATCCCACACGAACTCTAGCCGTAACTGCGCTCAAACATCCTCCCTCCGCATTCAGTTTATCCCCCAAGTAAACAAAGCTTTTCACTCTTTCAATACCACCACTCAACCCCGTCCTTGCGTCCGTCCTATTAATCACACCATGAACACATTTCTTACATTTGAACGTGCCTTCCACTTTTTTCAGTGCCCCCCTCACACCACTACATTTCTTATGCACCCATTTCTGACATCCTATACACAATACCGAGTTAGCCTTCACTCTCCTGTCACATACCCCATAGGGGCCTATTTTACTTATCACTCGCTCCCCACCTTCCCCACTCACCATTACCTTCGTCTTACCAATATTAACTTTTAACCCTTTCTTTTCAATAACACTTTTCCATCTGTCAAATTTTAACTGCAATTCTTCCATGCTATCAGCCATCAAGACTAAATCATCTGCATACAAAATCTCAAATAACAACCCCTCCATTATGTTTCCACACACAACATCCATCACAATTGCAAACAGAAACGGTGATAACACTGATCCTTGATGCACTCCTACCTTAACACTAAAAGCGTCCGACATCCCCCTTCCAACCCTCACCTTTGTTTTTGCCCCTTCATACAGCTGCATCACAGCTTTAACAAGTCTCTCATTCACTCCTTTCTTCCTCAACGCCCATTCAATGACCTTTCTCGGTACTCGATCAAAAGCCTTTTCTAGATCCACAAAACACATGTACAATCTTCGTTTCTTCTTTCTATAATTTTCCTGCAACATTCTCACCATGAACAGCACATCCACCGTTCCCCTACCAGGCATAAACCCACACTGCATTTCATTAACTGTCATCATACTTCTCAACCTCCTCTCAAGCACCCTCTCCACTACCTTCATTCCGTGCTCTAGTAATTTCACACCCCTATATAACCCACAATCTCTCACATCTCCTTTGCCCTTATACAACGGCACCAACACACTATGTCGCCAATCCTCAGGTATACCTTCATCATCAAACATACTGTTAGCAATTCTCATCATAACTTCAATTCCTATCACCCCACTCGCTTTTATATGTTCTGCCGCCACTTCCGAAACCCCTGTCGCCTTACCTAGTTTCATTTCTCTAACTGCTTTCTCTACTTTCTCCATCGTCACCTTTTCTGTAGGTTCGTGTGTGACCGCGGATTCCACATCTCCATCCCACTCATTCTCTTCATTCATCAACCTTTCCATATGAGCTTTCCACACCTGAGCTTTTTCCTCCTCATCTATGCACAACTTGCCAGATCCATCCCAAACACATCCATTTCTTATAACATCTTTCCTATCCCTCATTGACTGCTTTGCTACTTTGAACATTTTCCTCGAACTCACATCAAATTCCATTTCCTTCATTAACCTATCTGATGCTTTCGTCATTGCAGTTGCCACTGCCTGTTTTGCAACCTTCTTAGCCTTCCTATACTCAGACTCCGCTTCCTCCTTCATGTCCCTTCTCCCTAAACCTCTCCTTCTTGACTTCCAAAACCCTTCTTATATCTTCATCCCACCACCACGTCTCACCATGCCTGCACTTTCCTTTCGTCCATCCACATACTTTATCTGCCGTAGCCAACACACAGTCCCTGTATCTCCCCCAAACATCTCCATCCTTACCACTCTCCCAATTTTCAGCCACCTTCACTTCAAATGCCTTCCTCACCTCTGCATCCTGCAACTTCCATGTCTTTCTTTTTGCCACAAACTTATCCTTCTTCCTCCTCCCCATTTCTTTTGATGTCACATCCATCACAACTATACTATGCTGCAACATACCAGGTATCACCTTCACATTCTTCACATACTTCCTATGTTTGGCCCTTACCAATATATAGTCTATCATCGATCTATGTTCCCCTGACCTATAAGTAATCAATCGCGCTGGTTCCATTGTGAACCAAGTATTCCCCACCACCATGCTATGTGCATCCGCCAACTCCAACACTCTACGCCCTTCCTCATTCCGTATACCATATCCCCATCCCCCATGTACACCTTCATATCCGTCTGCATCCGCCCCCACATGACCATTCAAATCACCCAACAACACCACAAACTCATTCAACCCCGCTTGCCCAATCTCGTCAGAAACATCATCATAAAACCTATCCTTCTCCTCTTCCTTCCTACTTTGTTGCGGAGCATATCCTGATATCACCCTCACTATTACTTTTCCAAACACCATCACCACCACAATTACACCATTGCTTCTCCGCCTTACTTCCAACACCTTCTCCACCAACTCTTCTCTTACCATCACACCAACTCCTCCCGTACCATCATCCCCCTTCCACCACAACTTATATCTTCCACCTTTAGCCCCCACAAACCTTGTACATTCACCCTTCCATCTGATCTCCTGTAATGCAGCCACGTCAACCATTCTCCTCTGCAGCTCCTCCACCACTTCCAAACTTCTTCCTGTCAACGTGCCTACATTCCAGGTACCAAACCTCCAACCCCTTGGTCAACAAGTAGTCCTTCCATCTATAGTGCCTTGCACCGCCACACTATAGAGTGGGGTGCCAGTAGCCAGACCATCCACAGGGCCTTGCACCACAACCCCATGGACTGGGTCTCCGGAGATTCTTCGCACCCTCTTCTGCCGGATACTGAGGGCCATTGTTATTTCAGTCATTATAAGTATTATTTTTTGGCTAGTTTTTACGCAGGACGCCCTTCCTTACGCAACCACAGTTATAAGTGGTGGGCCTAGCCTTTGATGATCCAACATCACTCACAAGGCAGTGAGGGTCAGTTTAATGTCATATTGATTTAAATAAATAATATTATAAATCATTACCACAGCTATATGAGTTATCAAAATTTTTTACAACATCAATAATTTTAAATGGTAGACATTCAAACAAAACAAAAGAATTTGAGATACTAGAAGAAAAAAAAATTTTTAAAGTTACATCTATGATCAGATGAATTTCAATACATTTTGATTATTTAAAGACAAAAAAATGATTATTAAAATGATTACATATTAAAAAATCAACTTATAACCTCTTCATATTTTTTTATTCCTCTTTATATTCATCACCCCTTAATATTGACAACAATATTAAGAGGTGATGAATGCTTGAACCCTAAACATGATTTTAAGAAGGTCCCAGGTTGGTCTACTGTTTGATTTGCATTTAGTGAATTGGTTGTTAAAATAAGAAAATTTGGATAATTTACATAACTTTAGAAAAATGTTTTTATATTTACCGTATACCAATCTATCCAATGGCGAGCCTGAACTTAAGTAATTTTTATATAATTTATTTTTTGTTGCCGATGAAGTAATTAAACCCTTTGTGATCCAAGGCTTTTTTTGATAGTTTTTTTCCAAGAGATACTACAGCTTTTAATGACAGCATTTTTTATGATGTCAATAAATAATTCAAAAGCTTCATCGGCCTGAAAAGAATTCAAGACTAAACTTCAATCATAATACATGAGTAATAAATTTAGTTTATCAATGTTATAAAAATTCTAATTTAATGACGGATTATATAATTGGATATAATAATAACTGGAGAATGAAAAGAAGTGAATATAGTAAGATGGTCTGACATGGAAGGAAAAATAACACCAAATTTATGGACAGAAATGTTGTAAGTGAAAATGTTGTCTAACAAAGATGAAATAAGTAGTAGTAACACGTGCTGCAGTCGTAATCAAAGAATTAAAACCAAAGAAGCTTAAAGAATTGATGAATAGGGTGGAAATAAGTTTATAACCATCACAAAATAAGTTAATGTTGAAGTCACCAATAATGTAAATACATTAAATAAACCAGGATTAGTATTTAAGAGTAAAGATTTTATATCATTCAATAATGAATTAACATCAGTAGAAGGAGGACGATACATATCAATAAACAAATGATTACAGTTAATATTTGAAAACACTTCAACTATTAATAACTCAAAATTTGGAGAATAAGATAAATCATCCCGAACAATATAATTTAATGACTTTTAATAAATAAACCAACACCACCACCTAGGCTACCTATTCGATTTTTAGTTACAAAATTAAAATTAAGCAAATTAATTAAATTAACGGTCTGATCACATAACCAAGTTTCACTCACAGCTACCAAATCAAAATTACCTGCACAAGAATCAATCAAAACATTCAACTCAGTCATTTTGTTAAACATACTTCGAATGTTAATGTGAAAAACAGAAAAAGAATTCGGATCAATAAATGCATTAAACCTCATCAGGAAGTAAAAAGAACCCACATTATTTAAATCATTCAACAAATTACTATCAGGATCAACATCATCAAGCCGACTTGGTTTAACATCATTATTGTCAGGCGGCATCTATCAGATGAAAATAAATTAGCCATTGTTCATCATTTTTCATGTTGAGTTAAAATTCTTCATGTTTGCTGTTGTTTTTGTCATCGCTTTTTTTGGGATTGAACATCCATTCTCTGACGATGATATGTTGCAGAATAACGTCCGGATTTTTCATCTTAACAGCCTCACTACTTTAACGCATACTCTGAACATCGTTGACTCACAGTCATCGTTGTTTGGATTCTTGTTGGTGGGAGAATCTATGCGTTTCAGGACTGGAAATCATAAAATGACATTTATATCAATGGATTTTAAATATTCTATATCTATAACATCATTTCTGTGGCACTTTTGAACATTGCTCATTAAAAAAAAATGATTTTTTATGAGCGTTTTATTGGCTTTGATTTTGCATAGTTCGTCATTTTTTGTTACTAATTATTTTTCTAACTGGTTTTTTTCATCACATTCTCTTTTACAGATTTCATGATGTTTTTATTAATGACGTTACTTCGTTCAACCAACTGTGAAGGGTTGGTTGATATTTTCAGTTGGAGTTCTCACAACATCTGCCCATAGAGTACTGTTGTTGTCGCCGCTGTTGTTGCTGATGAAATTGTTGTTGTTGACCATGCTGTCAATGATATGCTTTTGTTTAGTTTGTTTAGTTGGTGGGACAGTTTCCAGCGTATGGCATTCAGGTGCTCTGGTCGGTTTGCTGGCAGATAGTTAACATTCATGTTTTCTATTAGTTTTGCTATGTGCAACTCTTGCTTGTACAATATTTCTTTAATTTCTAATTTAATTTTATTAAAATTTACATTTAATATATTTTCCATTCTGGAAATTTTGGAAAAAATAACATTAACGTATATTGGTAGAAATTACAATAAATTATTTCTGTTTAACTGCAAAATAATTATAACATTATCAAGCATTTTGTCCTCTTTTTTGTTGCTTTTCACAGAATTTATTTCCAAATTTGCAAACTTTTCATTTTTAACCAATTATAAGTCATTTTTTTATAGTTTTTAACGCATCATTAATATCGTCAGAAGTGTAAAATTCAACAATATTTGAAATAAACACTTCATTTTGAAATTTATGTTATTTATCAGAAAATATAAAATCTAACTGACCGACAAATTAACTTTAGACGCCACTACAAATATATAAATATATAATACAATTAGCTGTTCCAGTACAATCCAGAACATCCCCTAGATATAGAAACGATGTGACTTTCTCTACCTTAATTGCTTCAAAAACATTGCTATTTCGAATTTGTTGTTGTGTTGTTATGCCTGGTAGGGGATTGATGCAAGCAGGACAAACAAAATTGGGCACTTTAGATAAAGTACCAGTTATTTTTGAACAACGTTTGTGACACCACTGGTTACACTGCTGACACTTGATTGAATTGTTACCCACACCAGCTTTACAAACTGAACAGGGCCATCGTCCAGTAGCTGTGGATTGGATGGGTTCACCAGTGTTCATTGCTTTGGTTTTGCTGATGTTGACTTTGAATCCATGATCGGCGAGTCTGGTGTTCCAATTTTCAAATATCTGTGCTGCATTCATCATCAGCATATACTAGATTCCAAATGTCACCAGTACGTATCGGTTTTGTGATTTCTTCCATCACAGTTATAAATAACAGTGGACTGAGAATCGAGCCTTGGTGAACTCCAACGCCGATGTCAAATGCATCTGTGTTTCCAACTGTTGTGCTGACAAGAGTCTTAGTATTTGTATACATTTCCATCACAAGTCAAACAAGATATTCTGGAATGAGTTGTCGACGTATTTCCACCTGATTGCTTCACGGGGAACTCGATCAAATGCTTTTTCAAGGTCAATGCTTTGCGAGGTACTTCTCTTGCAGTTGCCGAAGGATGTGAATAGCATCAATTGTTGATTTCCCCGTTAGGAAACCAAATTGATAATTTCCGAATGTGATGCACGATATATATGCATATATATATATATATATATATATATATATATATACGACAATATATATATATATATATACACACATATATATATCTATATATATATGCATATATATATATATATATATATATATATATATATATATATATATATTGGATTAACACCTTAAAGAAATGCAATTATTGATGAAAATCACAGCATGGTGGGCGTTAGTTAACTTCGCGTTTAACTTTTCGATTTTTCTAACGGTTGAAATCATTCTCAAGTTTCTTGAGTTCATAACTAAAATTTTAATATTTGTATACTTTATGCATGATAAAACATAAAAGCTTTTTTTGGTATTCCTATGCCATCTTCGGTGTTCTAATTGATAAGTTGTATATGTAGCACCTTAAATATATTAGCACCTTGTCATTTACTCAATCTAGTCTATCCTTTTTTCTTACCAATCACTTAACTAACTTACTAAGTCGTTAACTAGTCTATTAATGAATTATTTTATTTATTTGTCTTTTTAAACCATTACTTTATTTCATTTTTTATACTTTTCATGCTTAAACATTTTTTCGCCGTTATTTATTTTCCGTTTTCATTTTATACTATTACTTAACCTTGCATGCTCTAACAGTTTCTGCGTTTGTCAAATTCTATTTTTTTTAAAGAATAATATTAAAAATAAAGATTTTTGTTATGTATTGTTATGGTTTACTTCTGAGAGTTATTTTATAAGGAATTAATAATATTATTTGTAATACGATTTGATTTTGTTTTACAACAAAATGAACATATAATTTCACAAAAATGTTTCGATGCTTTAGTTTATCTACTATTTTCATTCAAGATTATACGTTTAAATGATGAATCTATTCAAACATCTATATTTTAAACAGCAAAAAGATATTGGAATGACAGAATCTCTTGTGGACAACGAACAGTTTCCCCGCAATGACATCGACATAATTACTGTTCGTAATGCCAGACAAAAAATCATTTGTGGGTTCAATAATATTTATTTCTTATGCTTTCAGTAGTATAACTAACATCTTTTTGCTTACAGGCTTACAAAATGATCACAAGGCAATAATGAAGGAGATTGAAACTCAGCTGCACAAGTTACACCATCAATCAACAAAAACTAGCCACAGCATCGTAACTGATTTGAAACAGCTAGGTGTGGTTGATGATGAAAAAAATAAAAATTGCTCGACACCTTTTGCATCCGTTGGAAAAGTTGAAGCTGGTTCTCCGGCTGATGTGGCCGTTAGCACGTTATTCTTACTGCCTGTCTGATGTGAATTTCATTGCAATATTTTTTTGAAGGGTTTGAAATCTGGTGATCTCTTACTCCAGTTTGGATCGCTCAATGTTAAAAATTTCCGTAACTTACAGGATTTTGCAAAAATTGTTCAACACAACAAAGGGGTTAATAGATATTACGCTTATATTTTTAGGTTGATCATATTCAATTATAAGTGATTACGCATAAGAATGTACAATAAGGAGTTTATGCTGATAATTTGGTTAATAGATTTTTGATTTTTTTTTATCCCTAGTTTTTTAATTTGTAAACGTCAGTTTCAATCCAGATTATTTTATGATGGAGGTTTTTAATATTCGTCTATGTAGCATTTGTAATGTTCCATTTTGTAGCAATCACTGCATTTTGTGGTTTCAAGAAATTACCAACCATTACGATTGTGTGTAAAACCAAGTGAGTGGCATGGACCAGGACTCTTAGGGTTAATACAATTTTTTTTTCAAGTTTAAAATCATTACATAACATATTATTTTTTCTCACATGTTTAGGTGTAATATCCTTCCATTAAAGAACTGAACAAGCTATTTGCTTTTAAATATCACACCGTTTTTACAAATAATATGTACATAGTTTATTTTCAAAAGTTTATTTGATTATTTACAGAAATATAAAAAATTTTGTTTTTTAAAAATCAATTTGATTTTCATTTGTTCTTCCTCCATGTTCTTTCTTTAATTTTTTCATCAGCTGGTTTCGATTCATCATAGACAAATTCTTTTGTTTGTTTAATTTCAATTTCTTCATCTTTATCTTTTTGCATGTCTTCATTTTCTTCATCTTCAGAATTCTCACTTTCTTGTTCCATTTCTGTCTTTTTTCTTTCATTATCATCGTCACCGTTATCTCTATTATCGTTGGTATCATCAACTTTCCCGTTTTCATCCACTTTCTCATCACCATTCAGGTTATCTTTATTCACAGTAGCGCTTGGTTTTTTCATTGGTTTTGGTTTTTTTTCATCTGCATCTCCATTCTCGATTGTACTTTTAGTGGAAGATGAAGTAGCAGCACTATCTTTTTGCACTTCAGTTCTTGAGTCAACTATCAGCCTGGCTCCTGTATGCATGCCAGATTGCGAGGCCCCCTTGTGCGATCCGGCCTGCATTCCTATGATTGCGTTTCCTGCTCTCAACTTTTCTTCTGAGAATTCTCTGATGTTTTTTTCCAGTGGCTTTGGTCCAATGCAAGGTCCCGAAAATCCATTTCTTTGGCACTATTTTGTTTGAAAATAAATTTGTTTTGTGTTAATTGTCAATTATTCATCAAATTGTTCATCAAATTCGTCAAAATTTCACTTACCTCGCTTCCCAGTTGTTGGATGCAGCTTAAAACCTGCGACAGATTTCTTCCTTCATACAAATCTTTCGGGTGAAATATTCCCATTTTTGGAACTCCATAATTCTCACAAAATGCAAGGAATGTTTGTATGTTTTCCATCTGAATAATAGATTTAGTTGAATGTTTTAATTTTTATGAAATAAAATCAGTCGAATGTTTAAATTTTGATTTTTACGTTGAAGTTTGACAAACTTGTTTGAAAGGCATATTGTCTGTGTTGAATTTCAATACCATTTTTCTGGCTTTTTCAGGGCAGTTTAATGTGTCACTTTGAATTTTTTGAGCTAATCTGAAGTGTTATAATTGAAAGTTATTGACGAGTGACACCTTGATTAATATATAACAAATTTGTGGCGGAATGGATCACTATTTTTTTCTATTTTTGCTATTTTAATTAGATTAATTTATTAGGTTAATTCTAGTCAAATTTAATCTACAGAAATTTAACTACGGTACTTCTACTGGAACTAGGTCGTTGACCTAGCGTTCACTTGATTTCTTTGTATTTGTATTGTAGTTAACGAGGTTTCTTGCGAGAATGTTTGTCGATAATGATGCTCTTGTTTGCAGTAAAATTTATAATGGAAAGGATACTGCAGTGCGATTTCAGTTATTGATGTATAATTCCACGACTATCTTTGCAGTTATCACCAATTTACTCAATAAAATTCTTGCGGTGAAAGTCTGCAAAACGCGTCACTGTTTTAATACCGTGAAAAACATTCGACAGATAGGTATTAAAAATGAACGTGACACTGTGGTGGAATGACAGTGCACAAAATGCAATAGCTGAAAAGAAAGTTGCATACAAGCAATGGCAAAAATCAAAGTCTGTTGATGACCATAAAATTTTCCGTGAGAAGAACAACTATGCAAGACGTCAAGTTGCACTGGCTCAGACAGATCAGTGCAGAGAGTGGCTCACTAAAAGCAAAGGTGAACAAATGAAATTTCTGTATCGTATAGCAAAACAAGCAAAACGTACGAAAAAAGACATAGTTGGTGCCTCATGTATTAAAAATGACAAAAATGAGATGGTTCTTGAACAAGATGAGATCAAGCTACAGTGGAGAGAATACTTCAACCGTCTGTTAAACGAAACAAATCCCATCAATGTTAACTTTGACGCTCCACCCATCGAAGGTCCGATTTCGGACATCACTGGCAAAGGTGATGCATTGAACTGTTCATCATATCGGGGTATACGTCTGTTAGAACACTCCCTGAAAATTGTCGAGAATATTATTGAGAGAAGATTAACGTCCTGCATCACAATCGGAAATTATCAATTTGGTTTTCTAGCGGGGAAATCAACAATTGATGCTATTCACATCCTTCGGCAACTGCAAGAGAAGTATCTCGCAAAGCATCAACAACTATCACACATTTTTGTAGACCTTGAAAAAGCAATTGATCGAGTTCCCCGTGAAGCAATCAGATGGAGTCTACGTCGACAACTCATTCCAGAATATCTTGTTCGACTTGTGATGGAAATGTATACGAATACTAAGACTCTTGTCAGCACAACGGTTGGAAACACATGCATTTGACATCGGCGTTGGAGTTCAAGGCTCGATTCTCAGTCCACCGTTATTTATAACTGTAATGGAAGAAATCACAAAACCGATACGCACTGGTGACATTTGGAATCTAGTATATGCTGATGATATCGTTTCAACAGCCACGTCTGAGCAGAATGCAGCACAGATGTTTGAAGATTGGAACACCAGACTCGCCGATCATGAATTCAAAGTCAACATCAGCAAAACCAAAGCAATGAACACTGGTGAACCCATCCAATCCACAGCTACTGGACGATGGCCCTGTTTAGTTTGTAAAGCTAGTGTAGGTAACAATTCAATCAAGTGTCAGCAGTGTAACCAGTGGTGTCACAAACGTTGTTCAAAAATAATTGGTACTTTATCTAAAGTGTCCAATTTTGTTTGTCCTGCTTGCATCAATCCACAACAACAAATTCGAAATAGCAATGTTTTTGAAGCAATTAAGGTAGAGAAAGTCACATCGTTTCAATATCTAGGGGATGTTCTGGATTTTACTGGAACAGCTGAAGCTGCCGTTCGAGCACAGATACGTGCAGCCTGGAATAAATGGCATCTCCTTGCCTCTATATTGATGTGGCGTGACATCCCACTACCACTACGATCAAGACTTTATAAATCTGAGATACGTCCGGTGTTGTTATATGGTGCAGAAACATGGCCAATGACAACCAAACTGGAACAACAACTTCAACGAACCGACATGAAAATGCTCCGATGGATTCAACGAATTAGTCTGAAGGACCACATCAAATCTACCGAAATCCTGCGTCGTGCTGGTTTAGATGATATAAAGGACGAATGCCAGCAACACCGTCTGCGGTGGTTTGGTCATGTCAAACGAAGTGGAAACAGTGCCATAACTTCTCTTGCAGATGTTGAAGTACCTGGCACACGTCCCAAAGGCCGTCCAAAGAAGTCCTGGTCGCAAACAATCGAGCAAGACATGAAAGCTCTAAATTTAAAGGAATTGGATACAACTGATCGTCTAATTTGGCGCAAAAAGTTGATGGCAAAGAAAACAACGTCCTACCTCGGGAAACCGGGTCTCTGGACGCAAAACGAAGATTGATTGATTGATTAGATAGGTATTGAAATTATACGTCTTAATTACGTCTTAATTTATACGTCTTTATACGTCAAAGAAAACAACGTCCTACCTCGGGAAACCGGGTCTCTGGACGCAAAACGAAGATTGATTGATTGATTAGATAGGTATTGAAATTATACGTCTTAATTACGTCTTAATTTATACGTCTTATCAAATATCGTATCAAATACGTCTTAATTTCAGTATTAATAAATCCATAAACTCTGAATAATCTATTTTAACCAATTAATTAATTATACAAAGTCTATTATGGAAAATGCATTTGTTTGTTCATATAAGGGCCGCACCAAATTTGACATCCAAATTCGACCAGATTTCGTGCTATAACTTGTGGCTATGGCTTCATTAGTTTGCCTACGCTAATCATACCCACCATATAACTGTCATATTGCATCCATATCAGTCACCTAATGAATTAACCTTGTTAATCTTTAAATTGAAGGTTTTTTTTAAAGATTTGTTTTGTTATGCAGCTTTGACAGACTGCTTACATGGTAATATTATTTACTTACAGTTGAACTTATGTGCCACAAAGGCTGTACTATCTACACACGACATACACACGTATTTCGTATACATGTGCTAACACCTCGTCTGACACGCATGGCATCGTCTTTACTTTCGGCACCTGATAATAACAGCACTTTTACCCACTGAACTAACCCCAAAGTTATGTACATTATATACACCCCTATAAATATCCTGATCAACTTGATTTCGATAATAACTGAATTAAACTCTTTTTGTCGATTTCTATTAATATTTTTAATTACAAACAAAAACTGATGTACATCAAAATGTACGTTATAATAAAAACGTAGGCTACCACATTTTGAAAGAAATTTCTCAAGCACAGTGTATGGTTTTAATGCCTGGTAATATGAAAGTAATTAAGATATAATTGAGGCAGATAAAGCTTTTTTTGGTAATTCTTTACTATTTTCAATGTAGCATGTTAAAAACTATTGGTTATATTTTATAAACAGAAACTGAACAAAGCTGAAAATGCAGTGATGTTTTTAATGTATATATATATATATATATGTGTGTGTGTGTGTGTGTGTGTACAATACACGTCGCACGTGTTTTTATATTTCTATTCTTGTGTGTAATTCAATCGAAATAAGTTTTTATAACTTGTTTATCATTAACGCAGTATTGAACAGAAATTTTGCTTGAATAGCATAAATCTAGTCACCAGTAATTGTTCTAATAAAAAATAACTACTTTGTGGTGTGGCAACAGAATTCGGTATATTCATTATTTAGAAATTGATACGACTGTGTGACTTAATGCATGTTTATCTGATTCGAAGCAAGGATTCAAACCTCTCCACGCATTTAATTTGATCGTTGATTGATTGATTCTACGCATTATTTTATAGGCATTGAAAATTTGATGAATGAACAAATAAGATTTAAATTAAGTATTTTTATAGTAAACTGACTGTACTAGATGTTGTCCATTCCTCAATTGTTTTTCCAGTTTGTGAGTACCAGGTTCTAACTTGACGTCTATTAATTTTTCAAACCAGGTCAAAACTTCAGTTTCGGCAGTTTTGTCATATTTGGCCGCTACCTATTTTTCATTTAATATTGAATAAATGAAATTAAGTATAAAAAATTGTTTTTACCTTGGACCTGATGGCAACCCTATCGGACGAAGCATTGCGACTCATTGCTGTAATTTGAAATTAAAGAGTACTGTTTTGTAATGTTTAAAATTCGAAATAAGTATGGAAGCAAAATTCTGTTATGCTTAAAATAAACCGACAAATAATCGTGTGAAATTCCTTGCATCGCTTCTCCTATGTTGCTTAACTGAATATTATATAGATAGCGGGTACATACGTATGATATAAATACATTTTATATACTCAATATCATCCTCGATCTGTACATCTAAAAATGTAAACAATTACTCGATATATGATATATACTGAATATGCATATTTCTATACAAGATTCTATACAATTAGCATCTCTGATATACGTTTTAGGAATGAATATAATCTTATGGTTGAAAATTGTTTCGCTTCAAAATAACAGTCTATTTTTTTGGTGTACGATGCACAGGCACACATTCGCGTACACACAGCATATAAATGCAGTAAGTTAATCTTTTACGTATATATAATATATATATATATATATATATTTCATATATTTTGTGTGTATATATATAATATAATTTTTTATATTATTTTACATATTATTTTATATTATTTTACAAGTATTTAAGCTTTTGTTTTAGTTCAAAAAGCAGATGGAATAACGGCTCTTCAGATATTCTGTTTGATGTTGGGAGGCTAATAAGATTTATTAATGCTATTTGTATTCTCGCGATTTATGATAGATCGAAGTTTTTAATTAATTTGATCAGGAAGCATCTGCAGTTCGTTATTGTTTCAAGACGATGCGGATAAGTTATTTAAAAAAGACGAAACTCTACGAAGAATTATGAAATAAAAGCATCATGATCACGAAATCTTTTTTCAAATATTATTTTTAAACTCAACTCAACTAATTCTTTTTTACATTTTCCCTTCTATTATTGAAAAAATTGCTGTTTCGTAAATGATACTCAGTAATTACCATTTAAAATTTCTGGCGTTCACGATTATATTATATATTACCTACATAAACTATCAGCCTAAAAAGTAGAAATGTAAAAGTAAACAAAATGGAAGTTTGATTCAATTAAAAGTTTGGCAATGTACGAAAGTATGACCACAAATTTACAGATATAGCGAAATTATGTTGTGCAAAATTTAACGACTTTAAATTACAAATAGATACCTCGAAAGTAGCTGTTACGAGATTTAATTTTATAAAAACCCTTTTCTGTTTTAAGATACAACTAAGGGAATTAAAGATAGGGCTTGCGATCGTGTAGGTATTCGTTTACGGTACTTGAGAGCGCAGAGGTCCCCGTTTAACGAAGAGCTCGATTTTAATAATTTAATGATATTTAATTTAAAAACATATTAAATATTATTCTGACTCACGTGTAATAAAAGGTTTTTTTTTGAATAACAAACACGTGCGAGATCGTGCGGGTACAGCTTGTATGAATATTTCCAAGCAATGTTGCACGAAGTTCTGCTCCGGCCAGTTCACTATCCAACATCGGCTATATTGGGTTCCGGTCTTATGTCGTTGGCTGGATAGTCAAAATGTACTTTGGAATTTACCTTTATATTAATATGTATAACGTGAATGTTATGGTATTCATTCGAGTAAACGTAGCTACTAACAAATTTTTTTTATAAAATCTAAAAATTATTTTGTTTTTATAATTTTTATACGTTAAAAATAATATATTGAGCCGTACAATGCAAACATTTATTATTGCAAAGACAGTTTAAAGAAATAAATGGTAGGAGTGGTTATTACAAAACCAGGGCTTCGAACCGTAATTTTTTTCGTTCCGGTTTTCGGTTTCGGTTCGACTAACAAAATATATTTCGGTTCAGTTCCGGTTTTCGTTCCAGATAAAATTTCGGTTCGGTTCCGGTTATCGATTCAGTTCCGGGAAACGTTTTTGCCCATCAAAGTTATTAAATTTTGTAAATGGTCATCACAATCCTACTGGCGCAAATTTGTAAAGCAAAGTAAAGAACACTTATAAAATGATTTAAAATTATTGAAAAGAAGCCAAATTAATTTTCAATTTTAATAAAAAAAATTTAAATTAAAAATTCCGTAACAAATAATTCTGAATGCGATAATCCCGAAACTTAGCGAAAAAAATTAATTATCTTCCAGACAAGAAATGAAAAGTGAATTTCTTTGACATTACGTGGTGGAGCGCGCTAACAAATTTGCGGGCAAATATATTTAATTAATTATATTTAATTGCGTTTTTGTAAATGTTGCCGGTATCGCGTGTATCGGATATTCTAGTTATTGACATATCATTGTTAATTAAATTTCAACTCATTGAGAAACTATTAGTCATGAATTTTTTAAGTTTCTAAATATACAAAAAAATGTGTTGAAATATTTTTTTAGCCAGCAAATGGAAACAAAGTATAAAAATGCATAACATTTCTCAGAAGACAAAAGTATATATTTATATACAATGACTAAAACAGATGAAAAAAAATAGAAGATTACAAATGATCAAAGATATTATACAAACATTGAAAAATAACAAAGACTTTTGAAAAATTATTTATAAAAGTGCTCGTTATAAAAAATATATTAACGGCTTCGAACCGGAACGTTATTTTTTTCGGTTTCGGTTCGGCAAGCAAAAAATATTTCGGTTCAGTTTCGAGTTTCGTTTTGGCTAAAATATCGGTTTTTTCCGGTTTTCGGTTTCGGTTCTGTTCCGGTTCGAAGCCCTGTACAAAACAATGCACACGCGCGTGCATTAGCGCTTCACCGTGCCTGATAATAGAAATTTAAGCACTAAAAAATAAATACACTTTTTAAAACTTTGGATCGTAGATGCCCATGCGCCGGCAGGATGACCGCTGCAACTCAACACACTGGTTGCATTAACAGGTAACTACGCTCTGTAACCATTTCAATCCATGACCGAATATTAACTCACCAAAAGCTGGAACAAATAAATAAGATATTGTTAAAAAAACTTTGCGTTCATGTGCTGTATGTATTTCTTCATGTAATATGTACGCACGCACCTACGTAAGATTTAAAATAATACCTCCCTATTAATGCATTTTTACATCATGTTTATAAAAATCTTCCGTTATATTTGATTACTGACACTGATGCATTGAACTGGTGCTCGTATGCATTTACACTTTTGTTCAACAATTTCAGTTTTCTGCATACGTCTAAACTAATTTAGGGAGTTCGTAGTAACTGACTTGCTTTGTACAATTCATCTAGCAAGTAACTATACAAATTTAACATGATTATAAATTAAAATTTTTCTATTTCATTCAAAATGTTTTTGGATTCTTCGAGATATCAACATAATTCAGGCTATTTGCGCTCAATATTTTTATTGTTTTCATTTTTCACAAGTTTTTCAATAAATTTGAATTTAAAAAAATTTTTAATAAGTTTTCCACTTTGTTAGAGTTGTCAAAAATTGTTGGCTTATTGGTAGGAATTTCGTTTAATATTTTTTGGCTGTCGTATATTGTTACAGTGGCCCACTCATTCTCGACTCATTTGCCATATAACGATATTAAACAATTTTCAGAGCACCACATCACCAAGAAATGGAAGGAGTACAACAACTTTAATCATCTAACCACAACAAAATTACCGAAAATGCAAACAAAAAATTAATTAATGAACAGATTTTTCCAAACTAAAATATTAATAAACAGAATAAAAATAGGACGCCAAATAAAACACACTCTTGGATTTTCAAAAAAAGCCGTCTTCAAACTGCCGACAACAAAAACATCAACAAACATTAACAAACATTTAAGAATCGAAAGTGGCGAAAAGATAGCCGATAACCGTGCTGCTTGAATCTGCCGTTAAACGATCATTCAAACAAACAAACAACATTTGAAGACGATGTGGGATACCGTTAATTTTGATAGTTGCATATAGGTTGTTGATCTTTTTGAAATAACTTTTGATTTGTTAGTTTGGTGTGAAATAATCTTAATTTATTTTTTTTATATTGTTGTTTTTTGCAAACCTCTCTTCTACTACTTTTGGTTTAAGTTTCAATTTATTTGTTAAAGTCTTAATTTATTTTTTCTATTTTGTTTTTTCCAAACTTCTATTCTACTACTTTTGGATTGTTTAAGTTTTTATCAAGGTAATTCTATGTGTTGAGATTTTCGAAATGTTCAATGGCTCTTACTTAAACGACAGTTTATTACATGCTCCAGTATAAAAAATAATAAATATGATAGTTAAGTAAATTTAAATTTTATTGTTCTACGTTTCATTTTTATTATGAATTTATAATGAAACATTACTCAAAATTACAGAAAGGTTAAAAAGGTTAAAGGTCAATTACACTCTTTCAAAGTTCAGAGGATTCAACAAAGCGCACAAGACACTTGTTAAGCCTAAGTTTTCTGGCTTCCATGTTGTTTCTTATTTTCATCAGTTAAATAAAAAATTAGGTTTTTAAAATTTATTTTTTATTGGTATATTAATTTTTTCATTTGAATTAGGAAAATTAAAAAAAATGAAGCTAGATACTGTATTCAAATGGTTCAATGACACTATATTATGTAATGTAAACCGATGTTAATAAAATTTGCATTTAAAATTACCTTTATAATGGCTATTTAAAAGATTTTGTAATGTAAAAATATTTTACGTTATTCTGCCTACGCTGCACATTTGGTTTGCATCCATCTTGAGTGTGTGCGTAAAACAAATTGGCCCTTATTTTTTTGATTTATGTATTACATCTGAATATGCATGTTGTATCTATGTACGTACATTATAATTTTTTTTTGTTTTTTAAATAAAATTTTTTGCTATTACACAGCACAGATTTTTATCATAAATTATTTTATCGTGACTTTGATAAATTAATAAAAAAAACCTCTATAATTTGCTTAGTTCAGGAATGAAATTTACAGTGTTATTTATTATCATTATTGGATTAATTATATTTAATTTAAACCATCGTGGCATACCATGAAAATTTTTTAAAATTTTATATAATGTTTACAACGGCTTGCTTGATGGCGAATGTTCAATCAATCAATCAAATAGCTTGTAAAGCGCTAATTCCGTGATGTTCAATAGCGCTCCTCAGTGAATTTTATAATACAAACAGATGGGTCTTGAGATACGCTCTGAACTTTAAAAGTGATGGAGAAGTAGTCAGAGAAGGAGGTAGAGAGTTCCAGAAAAATAAGGCCAGAAAAAGTAAACGCAGATTTAGCATAAAAGTGTTTAACACGAGTTAAGAAAAATGAGAATTAGAAGACGATCGTGAACCGGGGCGTTTAGGTTTAATTAATATACCTGTTAGGTATTTCCGAAATAATTTAGATTGAGACTTGTACATTTATGTGTAGATTTTAAAAATTATTCTATTGTTTATAGATAGCCACCAAAGCAAGAGCTTTGGAGATATATGAAAAAGATAGGGTCACGGGCAATTAGACGGGCAGCAGAGTTAAAAGCTTTTTTCAAAGGATAGAGTGTAGAATCAGGAAGATCATAGTAAAGCAAGTTAAAATAATTAATCCTAGACAAAACTAATGAAGAAACAAGTCAAGAAAAGGCAACGTAGATTGAAGTAAGAACATTTAACAACACTATTAATCTGTGAAAACATGCTAGAATCAAAAATAAAGCCTAAACTTCTAAATCTATGAAAAAAAAGATTTATTAAAACAATTAATTTAAACTTAGAAAAAGTTAGTTTAAGATATATAGAGTCAGCCCAAGCGATTAGAGAAGAGAAACATAGAGATAAATTATGAATAACACTATTAAGATTAGATGGATGAAAAAAGTATAGATATAGGAATCATCAGCATATAGTTGACTAGCAAAAGAAAAAGTATTAACAGTACGAGGTAATCCAGAGGTATAGAATATAAATAGAAGAAGGCCAAGGATAGATTTTTTAAAGTACCCCAAAATTAAGAATAGAGGAGTTAGAAGTAGCATTTATTAAGAACAACAGAAAAAAAACAATTACAGAGATAAGAAGAAAACCAAGATAGACAAAAATCAGTAATATTAAAAGAATGATCTACCAATCTAAAAAAATAGTATGATCAACAGAATCAAAAGCAAAAAAAGAAGACATGAGCAGGAAAGAGTAAAATTGCTCTTGTCACCAGAAAGAAGGATATTGTTATGAATTTTTAGTAAGGAAGTTTCAATACTGTGAGCAGGTCTGAAACCAGATTGAGAAATAGATAGCTATGAGTAAGAGTTTAAATAAAAAGATATTTGAAGTTTTGTTAAATTTCTAAAATTAGACATTTCTGGAAAAGTTTATTTTTTTAAAATAACTATATTTTAAAATTAAATTAATTTTTCATACTTTACTCTATAACTTCAAATACTTTATATTGATTTATCTATTTTTATTTATTTGTTTGACTCATTCATTCATCTTATACAATTTTATTTGCCATGACTCATTTCATATAGAAGTAGAAAAGTTGACAGCAAGTATGGCAACTTACTTACTGTTCACAACTTTTACCAAGTAAACCAAAAAACACAAACTGAATCAAAAAACATGATAGTGACAAGTTGTATACACCTTTTACTGTGGCAACATGAAACGTTAGAACGTTGTACCAGACTGGAAAATGTGAAAACGTAAAAAAAATGAATAGAATAAATTGCAGCATTCTAGGTTTGAGCGAAACTCGTGGAAAAAAACAATTGTCATTACCTTTGAAGAAGGCAAATTTATCTGGTTGGTCCTCATGGGATAGGTGAAAGAAATGGAAGAGGAGGAAAGTTTATTGAATGGCGTGGCACAATTGATCAAATTATTACCAGCATCCAAGAAAAAATATACTTGGAAAAGTCCCGGAGACAAGGTAAGAAATATGATTGATTACATTACAATAAATAGACGATTTTGAAATGCTGTTTTACAATGCAAAAGTTGCCCTGGAGCTGATTGTGGAAGTGATCATAACTCAGTTGTTTGTAAAATCAGGATAAAGTTAAAGATATCAAGTCGTCGCCCAATCTACATACTAGGAAAAGACCTTCATTATAAGACACCTCAAACATATTAGCACATGAGAAAACTTTATCATTACTGAACTAGTAACAATGTAAGATATGATGATGATACAGACAGCCCTTATAGCAGATTAAATGGAAAAACTGTATACAATTGTTTCCAAACTGGTTTTAGAAAATGAAAGAAAGGCCTACAAATTAATATCAGCAAAACAGTGTACATGGTTATTCGTAAAAGCATAACGCCCCGATCTATTCCACAATCATTAAATCATTAATGGAAAACAGGTGAAACAAGTCAACAGCTTCAATTATATCGGAAGTCTGATTACCTCAGGTTGTAAATATGATATGGATATCAAAAGAAGGAAAGCTATGGCAAAAGAGATGCATATTATAAAATGAAATAATATCCACCCCACAGTAAAATCAGAATATCAACAAAATTAAAACTGTAAGGATGTTACATTTTTCATGTACTAACTTACGGCTCTGAGGTCTGGACAATTTCTAAAAAAAATGGAAAAAAACAGATTAACGCTGCTGAGATGTGGTTTTTGAGAAGAATTATGAAAATTAGTTGGACCTCTCATACTTCGAATGAGAATGTATTAAAGCAGTCTGGTTGTGAAAATAGGAAATTACTACAGATAATCCAACAGGGGCAGTTAAAGTTTTTTGGTCACATCAAGCGGAAGGAAAGAATGGAAAATCTAACAACTACTGGAAAGATTGCAGAGAAAAGAGATCGCTGTCAACAGTGAACACATTTGTGAAGTCCTTGTGAAGCAACATTTGTGTCACTACTACAAAGTGTTAAAGATCGGGTTTTGTGGAGGTCAATGGTCGCCAATGTCCTAAAAGAAAAAAGAAAAGGAATTTGATTATAGACTACTTTTTATAATATTTTAGCGATAAAAAACATTGGTAGCAGGTCTATAATAAAATAAGTTAAAAAGGAAGGATCTAAAGTTGAGTTTTTTTTAGAATAGCAACAAAAATAGAATTCTTTTAAGAAATAGGAAATTTAGAAGTAGAGGGATAAATTAACTAATTTGAAAATAATAGAAAAGAATATTGAAAAAAATTCTTCAAGTAAGTTAGAAGGAAGTAAATCAAGAGAACATGTTGTAGATGACATAGAATAAATATTCTTAGTAAGTTCTAGAAAAGATATGGGACTAAATACTGAAAAATATTCAGTAGTTAGTTTAGTAAAGTTTTGAGGAGTAGAATGAGAATTGGACGTTCTTAATGAATTAATTTTTATTGCAAAAAGTCAAGATGCTGTTGAGCAGAAAAAAATGAGTGAGAAGATTTTTTGTGGAGAAGTTTAGATAGAAGGGACCACCTATTTTTAGATGTTGATGCAGATATTATAGAATTTTAAAGAAAAGAAGACTATCTAGAAAATAATGTATGTCTATACTTAATAATTCAGATTTATAAATAGAGTAAAGAGTGTTAAATGAGTTTAACCCATAGGTTTTCTCCAGTCTTCTAACACCTCTTAGCCAACACACATTCATAGTCGAACAAAGGTGCCTTACAAGAATAAAGCCTATAAATAAAAGATTTAAAAGGAATAAGCTTATTAAAAATAGAGGACATATAATAGAGGACAGAGAATTTATATCAAAAGCATAAACAAAGTCATCAACATCAGAAAAAAAAATTCAAAAAAAGTTTCAGCAAGACATCAAAGAAAAAGATTTTTATTGAGAGAAGAACAACATATTTTAGAGATAGTCATAGATGAGTTAGAAGGAAAAAAATCTAAAAAAATACAGATTCAATAAGAAAGTAATCAAAATTGTTAACAAAACTAAAAGAAATATTAATAAGTTTAGAAATAGATGAAGCTATCAATATATTAAAATCAGTAGCGTTGCCAGAAATATGAGTAGAAAAAGAACAGTATTGAGTTAAGTTAAAAAAAGACAAAATTTTAAATGTACAAGTATAAATTTAATGTAATAAAAAAAAGTTCCTAATGCAGATTTGAAAAGATATCGTTCAACAACAAACAGTTGATCTCATTTGATAGATTAAAAAAATCTTAGAGAAAAATTAATGAGCCAAAATCTGAGAAATTAGTTTTGTTGTAATTTTTACACTATTTTTTACTAATACAATATTCACTAATATTTTTCACTAAGACTCATTCGTTTCAGTGTTTGATAAATTTTTTAACTGTTTTATATAAATCTCAAAATCTTAAAAAACTGCAAAATGTCGTTTTAACCTTGCTTGGAAAAAATGTTTTTATAAAACTAAACTGTTTCAACAATTTCAGCTGACGAATTTCTTTTAAATCTGAAGTGACTTCAAAGGATATATACATTCTAAGCCAACAAATTTCCAATTTGAGCGTTTTGAGGGTATCTCCATTGATGATTTGAAAAAACTAATTCAGTAATCAAGAGGCAAATCATGCAGTCTTGATCCGGCTATACCATTTTTTGTGAATAAATAACTAGATTTTGTTTGCCTTTGTGCCATCTTATAAACAAATGTCTACACAAATTTTGAAGTTTTATCTAATATCCTAATACAACAGAGATGAAATACACTGGCTACACTGCCAAAAAAGTTACAAACAACGAAATTTTTCGTTTAAGAGATTGTCCGACCGGAGATGCATCAACCGACCTGAAGGAACAGTCTTAATCAATCAGTCAGTCTTAATCAGATTCAATCAGTCTTAGAAATTCAAAACAGAAGTAACTGTAATCATCCAACCATATTCGACTTTTTCAATGTGTCTTAGTAAATTTTTATCGATTAATTTCTATTAACGAAAATTTAATTAAATTACTAGTACATTTTTGGATTACTGTTTTTTGTATTAGGCTTTTTGCTATATACATAAAATATTATACTATACTTTTCTATATACATATAATGTTATGTTATTTTTCATATTTTTGGCAACTATATATTATTACTTTATGTTATAGAAATAAATGATTAATAGGTTGTTTTTCATAAATATATAACATTTAATATATATACAGAAATATAGAAAAATATTAAAATACATTTAAATACTATTAGGAAATATAGAAGTTTTTCCTGAAAAAATTCTATATAACGGTATTTCTATAAGGCAAATTTATTTCCTAGAACCATCCAGTTCGTTGTACAAAGGTCCGTCTGCATATATAAATAAATAAATAATTATATATATATATATATATATATATATATATATTCGATTAAAAATAATATGAAAATCTTAAATATTTTATTCTTGAATGCTGATGTATAAAAATTTGTATGAATCTATATATTTGTATTTACTTGTGCTTATTTGTATAAAAATATTTTGTATGTTCTGGGATTAAAAGCTTTCTTTACTATACATTAAATGAGGAATTAAAATAAATTATATGCACATTTATACACACGTACAAAATACGTACAAAATCATACATACATAAATACGCACGCGCACACACACACGCACGCACGCATATATATATATATATATATATACATATATATATATACACATACATGTATATATATATAAACACACATTTGAACATATATATATATATATATATATATATATATATATATATATATATATATATATATATATATATATATATGGTTAAATGTTTGTTTGCATGCATTATTTGCACTTTTACAGAAAGCTTTTAAGAATGTGTGGGTGCCATACAGTTGGTGCGGCACAATTACAGGCGTATATGTATTAAATATTCATAATTCTTCAAATAATAATATTTGCCCATACAATTGTACACTCCACCACAGTCAGTGCATACATATCGAGATGTATGTCGAAATTCTAAGGATCGTCTTTGTACGTAACCGAAAGATTTTTCGATTTTTAAAGAATTTATCAATCGGGAAAAAATATACTAGCATTTTGAATTTGAACGTGCTAAGAAGTAAAATAATTAAACGTTATTTGTACAGAAACGAAAGCTGACGACGCGTTGTTTACACTTTCATGTGCATGCATTTGTATCTACAGACGTTGACAATAAAAGGGTCTGAAGACAGAAGCAGCAGTGCTGATGATATGTGGAAGCAACAGTGCAGTAGCGTGGAACCCAGCTCCATCAAATTGTCTCTCATGTTGTCTTGTGCTATTTATTAAGCTACATTTTACGTTTATTTACATATCGCGTTTTAATACTAATCAATTAAAATGAATATTTTCATAATTTAAAAAAGCCATTTATGAATCGGCAAAAAAAATTGAACGATGCGTTTGCATTCGGCAATGTTTTTTTTCGTTATTTTATTGTTATATAAAATGGCGCGTGGGATTACATCTGAGAAGTCACAAACATCATATACGGATAACAATTTAGAAGCTAAAACGGAGATAGAAAATGCAAAGGCTTACTTGTTCAAAGATAGTTATGGGTCACATTTTAGGACTAGTCAGTTTGAAAGCACAAAGGTGACAGAAGAAATTATTGAGGGTAAACAGTTTTTGAACGCCATGCAAGAACTTTTTAAAAAGAAATGCGGTTCAACCACAAGATTACAAAGGCTGGATTCAATAACGTTCTCATCTACAATCCTCAAAAAATTATTTTCAACTGAAATCAATGTTATGAAAATGCTAGCGCATATTACTTTCAAATTTAATTCAGTAAAAGAACAGAAACAAGATATCTTTCGATCGCTCATAAAAGGAGCAATAAACTCACATGAAATCATACACAACACCTGGCTTTTTTTGCAAAGCGATGAACACAGCAGCGAGGACGTTGACATAAATGGCGTCAGAGAAGAAAAACTTTCAGTAAAATTCAAAGCCACAAAAACGTCTGGTCAGAGTAAGTACAAACTATTTTCTATTTTTTAACTTGCTTCATTCAAAAATTTGTATAATATTGTATATGTTGTAAGTTAGATGTCTCCTACTAATTGAACGGTTTATGCGTTTTAGACTACGTAATAACATACTATTACTAATATTATTATTTGTTATTAGACAATTTAGATAGCACCCTTTATATATATATATATATATATATATATATATATATATATATATATATGAATATATTATTATTAATTATTAATGAAACATTTATAAGCGCTAATTAAAATCAAAAAGTTCTCAAAAGCGCTATCTATAATCAAACAAAGTCAAAAAAGAAAAAAGTACAGTCAATGGCGGTAGTAACAAACAAATAATTATTCACTTAACAACAAAATCAAAGCGAAAATAAGTAAGTTTTAAGTTTCTTTTTAAAATCATCAAGTTTCAAATCTTTAGTTCTAAAAGATCTCGGTAAGCTGTTCCAAACGATTGGTCCAGATACTGCAAAATCTCTTGATGCTATCTGCAGATTGACATCAGGTACAACCAGCAAAATGCTATCATCTGATCTAAGGTTCATACCACTCATCATTATAGACTTCTTTTATTTTATCTATCAAATAACTTGGTAACAAGCCATGCACAGTTTTATACATTAAAATACATATTTTATATTTAATTCTTTTCTTTATAGTAAGCCAATGAAGGCTCTTAAGAATTGGAGTAACATGGTTAAATTTGAGACCTCCAACAATCAATTTGGCTGCTCTATTCTGAATAGTTTGAATTGCAGAAATAGACCTATCTGGCAAACCGTAAAACTGACCATTGCAATAGTCCAATCGTGAATGAACCAATGCATGCACCAAGGTATGAATAGCAGATTTATCTAATGACTTACGGAGTTTATAGAGTTCTCGAATCTGTCCGGAGCAAGAATTTGTTATCATCTTTATATGATCATGCATCGATAATCTAGAATCAAGAATGAAACCCAGATTAGTTGCTTTGTCACTAAATTCTATTTTAACATCTCCTATTTTCACTGAATCGATATTAAGTTTCATCAGCTGCTGCCATGTACCTATTGGAACAAATTTTGACTTCTGCTGATTTAATCTAAGACCATTGTTTGACATCCAATTATCTATGTTATTTAGGCAGGTTACAAGTTTGTTGATTTCAGATTGCAGTAATTCTGGCCTATTACTAACTATAATGCTGGTTGCATTGTTGTTGTTGCTGCTGATTTTTTGTTCTTTGCGTTCTATTATTTTTTGGATCATAGAATTTTTAAATCTATTATTAATAAGTAGTTTAGTGATTCTATCTAGTTCTGTTCTCTTGCTTCTTACATCAGAAGAGGCTCGGTTTACAAAGGCAGAAATTGTTTTTTTATATGACTGATATAAGTTTCAGTAAAGCGGTCACCAACTAGGAAATTGTAATGGACTTCCGTATGATAATGTGTCCACAAGTCAGTTTATTGATTAAAAAATGTATGTTCCAACTACGTCAATTACGTCAAGTCACAAAATCGGTAGAAAAACAATGACAACGTAACAGTCTTCTATGGTATAGCTGATAAACTGTTGTCTAAACTTCAGATGGTTCAGAACCAGGCTGCTAGAATGATATACCGCAAATTAAAATTTGAGCGTGCATCACCAATTCTAAAGGAGTTGTTTGGCTGCGTCTTAAACAAAGAATCATATTCAAGTTGAGTGTAATGGTATTAAAAAGTTTGAATGATCTAGCTCTTAAATATTTAGAAGATAAATGTATTAGAGTTTTATCTATATCATCACATGTACGTCTAAGGTCTGCTGATTCAAACACGTTTTATGTTAGAGATCGAAATCTGAAAATAGCAGATAGAGATTTTGCAATTGCTGGGCCTATTTTGTGGAACAGGAACAAATTACGTATATCTGGGTTATCATTAGCTGAGTTTAGAAAACATCTTAAGACATATCTATTTGGTAACTCATATTGATCTCCACCGATGATGGCTTTGCTTTCAACATACTTTATACCGGGAGAGCGCTAATGAGAAGCAATTATAATTGGCGCTGTATAAATACAAAATTTGATTTGATTATTTACGTACGCCTGGTTTATGGCGGGCAATGGTTTACCAATAAGACCTCTTGGGATTGAATGGGTTCTTAAACCTTGTAACCACGCAATGTTGTTCTTACCTATTGGTCGCGACACCTCACTTTGCTTTTCTTTGTTACAATAATTGAGTTGTGTCATTTTAAACCTTATTCGGCAGGCTACTGACTAGTCTCGTGAGAGACGAAACGTACGCCTGGCCTATGGCGGCTATTGGTTTACTAATAGTACCTTTTGCAACTGAAAGGGTTTTTAAACCTTGTAACAACGCGATGTTGTTCTTACTTATTGGTCGCGACACCTCAATTTGCGTTTCTTGGTTACAATCATGGAGTTGTGTTATCTTAAACCTTATTTGACGGGCTACTGACGAAGCGTACTTCGGGCCTAAGCATTCAAATCTATATATAAGATTTGAATATATATATATATATATATATATATATATATATATATATATGGGTTCAGACTGTCGTATATACAGTTATTATATACATAATAAGAAAATAGAAAATAATTTATTCAATACAACTATTGGTCGCGACACCTCAATTTGCGTTTCTTGGTTACAATCATGGAGTTGTGTTAACTTAAACCATATTCGGCAGGCTACTGACAAGTCTCTTGAGAGACGAAGCCTACATCTGGCCTATATATATATATAATTCGAACATCGAAAAAAGCTTTTATGTTCTATCATGCTGAAAATAAATAACAATTTTGACTTTGAACTCAAGAAGCTTATATATATATATATATATATATATATATATATATATAGATGAAGAAAAGGAGACCAAAGAAGATGACAAGCCAATAAAGAAACCTGACACCTAATTTCCATCTAAGTTCACTTTGACAAAGTCATTCTCCATCTAAGTTCATTTTGACAAAGTCGATATTTCCCTATATAAACAGCAGAAAGCATTGATGATGATTCATTCGGAATCGAAATATGGCCTTATTTGCAGCATGAATTCGGAAAATAAGTTTATTTTGAATTTTAATAAACTAAACGTTCACCAAAAAACTTGTGAGAAAAATTGAAAAACGAACAACAAACATATTAACGCCAAACATTCGGTAGAATATATAGAATATTGTAAAAATATATACAGTAAAAGTCCTCTAGAGAGGATACCATTGGGGAATGACCAAACTGTCCTCTCCTCTTAATTGTCCTCTCCTCAAGACTCAACATCAAAATCTTTTTTGATATACTACATAAAAAATTAAAATAAAACAACACGTTTTTAATATTGTTATGGAAGAAAATCATTCATAGTTGTCTGTTTGCCAAAACATTTTGTTTTTAACAATTCAATTTCTAAAATATTTTCAATGTTCTCAGAAAATTGTAACAATTCTCTATTGTATCGAATAGGAAGTTAGCTTCCTGGCACATTGTAATGCCATCTTTGTAGAAACTTCTTGGACTGGAGCCTCTTCTTCCTTTTCATCATCTTGGACTTCAAATTGTTCATGATTCTTTATTTTCACGAATATTTGCAATTTGAGTTTTTCCGCAACCAAATTCTTCAGCAATTTTTCGTATGCTAACTCCATCATTTAATTTTTCACCACCAGCATTTTTTCTTCCAAGTTTAAAAATTTTTTTCGCAAAGTCGACTCCATTATTACACAACAGTTTATCAACACGACCGCGATAAAAAATCAAAGAGCGAAAATAATTTTTTTTAAATAACCAAAGATTATCAAAGTTTCTTTAGCGCATTCCATAGAATAGAATAAGTACAAATATTCAAATTAGATGGCGCATTTTATCAAATATTCCATGTGTTTTTGTTATAAATTGTCCGCTCTTTAAGATATAAAAGTCAATTTGTACTTAAAACCCTGTCCGTAGTTCGTTCCTTTAAAATGTCCGTTCTTTAGGGTCTATTTAACATGCAAAACGGTTCCGTGCCAAGCAATACTGTCCGTTACTCTTATCTGTCCGTTCTTTAGGGTCCCGCTCTAGAGGACTTTTACTGTATATATATATATATATATATGTATATATATATATATATATATAAACATTCAAGCATGTTAGAACAAAAAGCTTTTTTCGGTATGCTTATACCATCTTCTACGTTCGAATTGATACTTTGTGCAATGTGGCCAGATGCTCAAATATATATAAACTCTGTCTCTTCAATGTTAATTCTTTGTTTAAAATGAATGCTTTATGATTTTTGTTCAGAGTTTTCAAGGTTTCTGTTGATTTGTTGCTGTTTGCTTGTTTGTTTTCAAGTTTTTCATCATTTATGTTTAATTGGTTTCTGTTCAAAATGTGTTTAGATACGATGAATAATTTTTTTTATATTTTCTATTAATTGGATTGAACAAATGAAAACTATAAAAAAATGATGTGTTTCATCGATTAAAAGATTTTTTAAGTAAACTTGAATTAAATATATATTTTTAGTAATGTTTGTGTGTGTACGCCAACAAAAATGTATAAAAATGGGATTAATTTGAGGTAAAGATTAATTGAAAATATGAAGCAATAATTCAAATTTAACATAAATTTATTTAATAATGGAGATTGTAAAATTTCACAGGCTTACCTATTTGTATTTATATAGTTTTATTCATTATATTATCTTTATTATATATTCATTCAATATTATTATATGCTTTACCTAATAAATTGTCATAAAAAATCTAGAGATGTGAAATGAGCCGAAACGTACAAACCGAACTCGAACCTTGCTTATGATCAAACCAAACCCCATTCTTAAAATCATTAATCATTAACTTTACAGTTTTCAATATATTAGGAATGTCAGTTTTATAACTAGTAACTACATATAATAATATAAACATTTGGGGTACATTTATTTTATGAGCCAGTAAAGCGTTTAAAGGAGGATGGAAGAGCCTGAGCGGTGAGGTTTGCTGAAAATCAGTCTGGCGGTTTTATTCTGATTGATTTGTAATTTTTTGACAGAAGTGCCGGAGGCTTTATATAAAATGAGTTACAACAGTCCACTGTTGATAGGACCAGGCATCTGCTAAGAGCAGCAGCAACATCGGTTGTGATCAGATATCTCATATATTTTATGGTTCTAAGGTGGTAGTTGCATGATTTAATAATATCTTACATACGCTTATCAAAAGTGAGCTTTGTGTCTTCAAATATGACACTAAGTAAATTTTATTTAAATTTTAGTATATAAGGCTTGCCTATTGTTAGCAGTTTAGAAGTTCAAATTTTTGTTTTGTTAGCAAATAAACAGTTACATTAATATTTTAAACCCAATTTTGCTATCGTGTAACATCGTAAAGATGAACCGAACCTGAACCCGAACTTTATGTCTAACCAAATTCAAACTGTAAAAATAAGGCTTAATTCCCATCTCTAATAAAAACGCTTCTAATTGAAAATTAATTTTAAAAATATCCAGGTGTCACAAAAAAGTTGGATGACTTTTGGTTAAATTATGCAACGCAAAAATTGCGTGAAAAATTTGGAAACCAGGAAAAAAAAGAAACAAAAGATCAAAATGAAATAAGAATTGACAGCCCAAACCTAAACGACAGTTACGGACAATCAAAATGGATATATGAAAATAACTGCTTATTTTCTACTGATGACAACACCACTCTAACGAATTCATTTTTTTTCTCGAAAGTTTTATGGGTGCAACCGTTTAGCGACTGTTCCGAGCCACACTCCTGGTTTCTTGCTGTCTACTCTCTCTTGTACCAGTGCATCCGGGAGTCACAAGCCGTTGTGCCAAAGTATTTGTTTTGGTTCATTTTGAATTATTTGTATTGAGATTCAATAGTTGGAAAAGATAAATAAATTGGTTACGTCAGTAAAATATTCAACACAATCACTGGTGAGTAATATCTAAAATTTATTTAAAGGTATTTTTCATATTGTAAACCAACGCTGGATATAAAAATATTTCCGAGTCATTTACAAGTCATCAAATATGATTGAAATAAATCATTTCTGTGTTTTAAAAAATGTCAAAATAAAATTATTAAAAGTGGCCAAGCGTATTTTTAAAATCCCTTAATAAACAATCACATTTCTGTAAAAATACAACGTTTAACAAATTTCCCTCATAAAAGATGTTAACTGGTTTTTGAATCTATTAATATAAAATTTAAATGCAAGCAGTTTGTTACGTCAACAAAGTTTCTTAAACTGTAACATATGTTGTTCTGCATCCTGAAAAA
Organism: Helobdella robusta; assembly: GCF_000326865.2. NCBI lineage: Eukaryota > Metazoa > Annelida > Clitellata > Rhynchobdellida > Glossiphoniidae > Helobdella > Helobdella robusta. The sequence goes on along the minus strand of NW_008705330.1, from coordinate 662,913 downwards.
TGTTAGCAATCGTTTTAATGAAGGTTTTACATTTTTTTCAATTTAAATTAAATATTACACGAAATTTAAGCAAATAATTGTGAACAACAGAAAATAGTTTTCACTTATCCAACTGTTCGAAAAAACAAGCAACCTGAAGATTTGGCAAAAAGTGTTGAACAAAAAAAATTTGTTAGTTCTCGTTTTGGAGAAGATTTATACTCTAAAAACCCTTACAAACACGATGTTTTCTTTAAAATGTTCCCACAAACTAAAAACAAATTTTTGTTAAGGATTAAAATATTAAAAACAACTGCTTAAAATGATCATTTATTTCCAATTTATGAAACCTAGTGTTGCTGAAAGTCATTTGAAATATAGAAAGGCCTGCTTTGAGAGTCTCAACATTTTTATTTTTGACGAATTTTTTAAAAGTTAGTAACCTGTAGTACAAATAAGTTAAAATTTTTAAATAAAAACCTTTTTTATGTTTTTATTGGCTTACAAACTGACTATAAACAGTCAAAAAATTTGACTTGAAATTTTATTTTGAAGATAGTGGCAAATTAAGATGAAAGTAAAATTTATAAAATATCATATTTTTCTCTGACCCTGACCTGGGTCTTTTGCAGCACTTGCAAATGTTTAGAAATCGCACGAGCGTTGTTGCAGCTAACTTAAATTGCTTGAATATCATTATAAACTGATAGGCTTGTAAATAACAATATGCTGTTTTTATATAAATATAAAATTCTTTAAGAATTGGTAACAGTTTGCGTTTTAGAGAGCTACGATTCAAATGAAGCCGCTGAGTTGAAAAATCATTTGGTTAGCAAAAGAAATTGTTTCTAGACAAATTTTAATCTTTTTAACTTGAAAAAAATTGTGAGTTGTTGAACTTTGAGTAAAGCAAAAATATCAAAACATGGAATTTTGTTAATTGACAATGCATTTTAAAACTGAAATACAAAGAAGTAGTTTTTTAATCTCGTTTCTTTTTGAATGAATCATTGGGTAACTTAATGTCTTAAACTGGATTAGCTACTTTTAACAGTTTTGACCAATAAAAAGCGTGATTTCAAAACTTTTTCTATAAAACTTAAAACAATTTTCACTTTTATAAATAACAATTCATGAAGACTTTTCCGTATCTGTGTACAAATATATTTGCATCTAAATATTATTTAACATGTTTCAGAATAAAGTTGAAACAAAAATTTAACTAAAATATTTTAATACATTTTGCTTGAAATTTTTTTTATAAACTAATTTTTGTCATTTTAGGGCTACTTATATTTTTGAAGTTTCATTTTGAAACTTATTCATATCTTTCTTTTTATGATATTCGCTCCATGTTTATTTTTCAAATTTTGTTAATATAAGAGGGTTTGTTGAGATGAGCATGAACTTGGCTTCCATGGACATCAACCAGTGCAGTCGGCGTGGCGCTGACGAGACTGAAGATGAAGGAATCAATCGATTTTTTCGTGGAACACATGTCTGTCCTTCTTATTCAGTGGTTAGTTTCAATTCATAACAAAATATTTCTTGAGAAATATTGTTGGGTGTTAATGACATTTCAGAACGAAGCTGCTTATATGTTGTTCCACATTCACTTGACTACAACTAAACCTTCCTGCCACACACGGGACACAGACGCCACATCATACACGCAAAATATTGGGGATCGGACAAATATTATTCGAACCATCACATCACTCACTAACAACGTCTTTTATCGTTTAAGCTAACTTTACCAGCCAATTAACAATTTTTTACAGAAAAAAAATTATGAAAGTTATAGTATATAGCTTTAACTAAATGTTAAAGCTATATACCATATATTGATATTATTATATAATTCAGTAGTCTTGTAAAAACAAAAGCAAGTCTATCTTATTTTACCAGCGTATTTATATGCTACCAACATTGGTTTAATGTTTGATTGTTTCTCCCAATGTTTTATTTATTTGAAATCTGTTATTATTCATTAAATGAAAATTGGCGAAAATACTTTCACCATTGCGTTTTCACATATTTAGTAATTTAAAATTTTGCTGTAACATGCATTTCTTGCACAGTTAATGGTTAGTAAATTGCAGTAAAGTGGTCATAGCTTATCGATGTAATTTTAGTTTGTTTATTAAATTAGAGCAATGAATTTGTCTGTGTCTAGGTTACAAGAGATTAACAAGATAGATTCATTTTTTGATCTGATTTTACGTTTGGTATTTGAGTTGTTTAAGATCTTTTCTTCTCCCTAACTGATTCAATGCTTTTATTTCAATAGCGTTCACACCGCACCAGCCTCTGTTAGATGCTGTTGGTCGTCAACAGTTGATAATAAATAAATAATTTATTTTTTGCTGATTAAAATATTTTTCTTAAAATATTCATATTCACTTTATCTGTTGTTGTGGTTTGATTGTTAGTTTATTTGAATGCAGTTTTTTTTATTCTCGCCTACTTACAGAAAGTGATTCAAATTTTCATAAATTAATAAATGAACACATCCAGTGTACACCAATAAAACATTATGGCTTACGAGACGGCGGATACAAGTGCTCGTGCAAGTCAGGATATGCCAGCCTACTGCCATCCACCGCTCCACCTTTGCGTATTGTCGCAAGTTGGGGTAAAGATGTGAAGAGCAACATCCCAGCAACAACAACGGAAACAACAACCTTAACAGAGACAACACAACAAATTACCGATATCTCATGCTTTAAATGTTCTGCTTATTTCTGTCATGAGCTCTGTCTGGAGTCGATGAACTGCACAAAAATAAGATTGCCCCACATCTCTGATTATGTTGTTGTAACTCTACTCAGTATTCATGTTTTCGTCATGTTCGCTGTCCTGCTTCCCGCTGCTCTCATCATCAAAATGAGGAGGATCAAAGTAAATACGCCGCTTCATTTTTAATGCTCTGAACCGCCCATAACGTAACAACGTAATCAATTTATTAAATAGGTCATTAAGTTTTTTTTAAATAATGTGAAATAAACTACGTCAGACCTCAAAATAACGAACTTCTATACAACGAAAATAAATCTCTCTATAGCGAATTTTTTAGGTCCCTTGGAATTTTACATATAAAACTGTTTCTATAGAGCGAAAAAAAATTTTTTATAACGAAAAATTTTTATAAAAACCAACAAACATTCCATGAAGTGATATGAGCGGTGATTTTGTACTCCTTTAATTTCCTAGAGCTAAATTTAGTGTTTTTTGTTCTAGTATTCTAGCAATTTTTGCATTACTCTTTTTCGTAGTAAGCTTTTTTCTATATACACATAATGCAAATACATACATATAATATTATGCTATTTTTCTTATTTTTTGCAGCTATGCTATGTATTATTACTTTTGGTTATAAAGAATAAATGATTAAAAGGTTGTTTTTTTCCAAATATATAGGAAAAAACACTTTTTATGCAATATAACAAAATTTCTATTTAGCGAATTTAGTTCCTGGGACCGTCAAATTCGTTGTACGGAGATCCGACTCAATTATTTTAATCCCGATAACTGCCAAACAGTTTGGCGCTTACGATCCAACTCAAGTCTATCACCTGATTAGAAAACAGAGATGGGCAATTCAGTTGAAGTTACAAACACGGGTTGAAAAATTTACAAAATTTGTATTTAACCCTTTAGTTTGTAATTAAATTTTTTTAATTAAAATACTTTCTTATTCAAACTTTTTTGTTTAGTTAAAAGTTGTCAGTTTATTTAAATCGTTGCCTTAATCAAATTTTATCAACTAATCTAAAATTCGTAACTTCTGTGGTTAGCTTTTGCCCATCATGTTTATAACTATGCAAAGTAACCATGATATCATAATAAGTGTAAAAATGTATAAAAGATTTACGTCAGCTCCAGTACGTTTTATGCGATGGTTATAAAAAATCAATAAGTATCTATCCGGATCCAAAATAAATATTGATCGATTTCATTCGGTTTCGAGTTAGTCAAACATAAAGAAACTGTCGTGCAAAACTCCAGTTTTATTTTTCAAAATGTTATTTTTATGAAAAAACACTTTGTTTAAATTTTCTTTTGCAGACGATACATTTCAGTTTCTGGCAGCTTTATGAAGTGGTGGTTGGCGGCGGTTTATTAGTCTATTTATCCGTTAGTTATTTTTTGCTTGATAGCTGTTCAGTTTCTTTTAAATAATTTTATCTTAAAAATTTATTTTGTACTTCAGTGTATATCAATTTATCCATTACGTTAATTTTGCGTAGTTGTTCTTCATCGTGTGTCGTAATGTTTTATATTACACAATAATTACGAATCTGTGGATATTGTCCATAAGTTAACCCTTTCACTTAACAATTCTATTCATTTAAACTCCAAATCAGTTCATACTTTTTTAATTTTAACTTTTTATTAAATAAATATTTTTGATTTTTTCATTTAGTTCAGAGAAAATTAGTTCATAATTTAAAAATTTTTAATTTTTTATTCAATAAATATTTTAACTTTTTATTAAACAATAAATATTTTTAATTTTTTCAGTAATTAAAAAAAATCTTTTTCAATGAAATTTCTTGCAAACACAGGTGGCACTTGAATACCTGGAAGCCACAAAAATCACATGTGTGTTAATACCATGGTTCCGAGAAATCGGCTTTATCACTTTGTACGCCTCAATCATGCTAAAAGTTCATAGGTATTTATTAGTACTATTTTCTGCTCTAATGAGTGCATTCTTTTTTTTATAGTGAACGAAAACGTGCAATGTAAAAACATTAAGATAATTGATTGAGATAATGTCATGTGTTAATAACTACAATCATAATTGTGGATGCGTTGTTTTTTCTGGATTGAATAGACTTGCTATGTAAACAACAGCAATTGCTTGCAATAATTTAGTTGATGTAAACTCTGATTATTACTCTTATAATAAATGTGGTAATTAATATTTGGTAGTTGATTAGATGTCACAATCCAATAAATTAATTTTCTATCACAGGCTTAAAAAGAGATTTGAAAGCGAATAAATATTGATAAATTGTCAGATAGCAAAACCATTTTTTTCCTAATAATTAAATAGATAAATAAATAATGTTATTAAGAGTGAGGGTAGAGTCTCAGTCCCGGCAAGCACAGCGGGTCCTCCTTCGAGATAAAGACTTACTTCGCTACTTGGCGGTCATCTTGTTCCTAGCAGCTTGTCAGATGGCTGCGTGGACGGCCATGCAAATTGGTCGAGAAGTGAACGAAACTGAATGGAGCGGCAACGTTTGCGGAGTTGGATGGTGGCACTTTGTTGTTCAAGTTGGTGAGTATGTTTCATGCCCTTCTTTGTTAATAACAGTGTTTTGGTAATAACGACAATGTTTTAAAAATTGAGTTTTTAAAAACGCCCTGAGTTTATACCGCGATAGGAAAATTCTGTTGCACGGTTTTTTTTTCATGCAACCAATTGATGGCCTGACGTTATTTGACGTTGTTGTTGTTGCCGAATGTTTTCTCACTGATCCTGTGGCAAGTTTAGGTTAAGTTTTTTTCTAGCTTTTGACACTCCCAACACAATTATTCAGATAGAATAAAATAACCAATTAAAATTTACAATACAATTGTCAACAACAAACTCCCATTTGTTGACTGACATGACCTTCCATGACTTTAAAATAATTTGACTTAACATGATTTTAACAACTTAAAATTATTTATCAAATAACTATATTATCGTTTTTGAACGTATTCCCATTTTTGGCATTAATAGCTTTATTTAGGTAATTTATTTCAATTATTGACTACACGACTTGTGAAAACGTTTTGAACAGTTTTCTTTTATCACTATTTCTATTCTAAATCGTTTATTATGTTCTATTGTTCTTGGATCAAACTTAAATATCGGTTCATTAAGTCAGTTCATATTTATCTGTGCCGCTTACTATTTTTTACATTTTAATAAGGTCACCTCTGATTCTTCTTTTTTCTAAAGCTGGTAAACAAATTAAATTTAATCTGTATAATAAGCTACGATTTCTATGTAGTTCGTACATTCTGGTCGTTCTTCTCTGAATTAGTTCTTTTTTTATGTCCTCCATTAGATATGGATTCCAAACTGTGGCTGTACATCCTTTAATTGACGCATTTTTTGCGAACTTGTATCATTTTGATGAATTTGAAAGTTGATTTGTCGGAAATTATTCTTGACGTATTTGTATCTGTACGTAATTGTATTACTGTTATTGTACGTATATCAATTACGTAATGGTAAAATTGAAATTTCAAAATTAATCGCATTTTTAACTAACATATTATGCGGGAATGTTAAAAAAAAATAAAAAAAAATAGAAAAATTAGAAACGTAAAAATTAGGAATGTTAAATTGAAGTTAATGATGCATATCGTATATTTATTAATGGTATTAACATTGCAAAAACAGCAGTAAGCCAATTTTGAAATTTATGGGACGTTTACCAAAATATAAATTTCACAAACTCTATTGTGTTAAGTATTGGTTAAAAAAGCTACTTAATAATAAAATGGTGTGAATATTTGATCATGTCGATTCTAAATATTTTGAATTGATCATCAACCGGGGTATCATCTTTATTTATTAGTTCCCACACAAAAAAAAAAAACAATGTCACAGTGAAGTGAAAGGCCACTGCAAATAGACGAATCATTTAAACCTTTCAACATTTGGTTAAAGGTAAACTATGACATCACGTCACAAGTAATTCTCGGTACATAAGAGCAGGCAGTATTTTTACGGTGAAACGTTCTACCACGTAAACAGCATGAAAATTGTAAAGCATTAGACATTACTAAACAGTTAAAGAAACTCCTCAATGCCACTCCTCATACGACGTCAGACCTGACAACAACTAATCGTCTTCCTCCTCATACAGACTTTGCGTTGAGTCTAAATGTCCTGAATTGATCAAAACCTAAACTTCTCACAGAATCAGTGAGAAAACATTCGGCAACAACAACAACGTCAAAAAACGTCAGGCCATCAATTGGTTGAAATATGTTGTTGACGTATTGAAAATATATCTGTGATTCCAATCGTTGATATGTTGTTGATGTGGTCAAAAAATTTCATAAAAATGTAACATGATTTTTCATGTAAAGTAAAGAATAGACCAAAATGATTTTTGATAATGTTTTGAAAGTTAAAAATCATGAAAAATAAGTTTAGTTAAGAAATAAAATTAATTTGTGAGCAAAAACTTGTTGAACTTTCACAGAAGAGTTGATCTTTCTTTTCTGCGTCCTGTACATGTGCTGTTCATCCAGTTCCCCGCCGTCATTCACTGTTGAGTCCCGCGTTATCACAACAGCTGTCATCAATGAATCGGTTTTTTCAGCTCTTCTTTATGTCGTCAAGTGGGTCAATTGTTTTTCGCTAAGTTTTTAATTTTTTTCGTTGACATTTTGTAAAGGACGCTGTGCAAATGCTTAGATAACATGATAAATGATAACCATGATTTCATATTCTTTACAGATTTGTTTTGTATCACCTGCTCACAAAGCAGAACAGTTTTGTTTTGTCATTTTGCAGATGTCATTTGACAATTACGGTCAACCTCGCACTTATACTCGTGTCAAAGGTTAAATTGTTTTTTTAAAATGTTTTTAACAATTTATTGTAATTTTATTGTGTTGGCAGTATATATTAATTAATGTCATCATTTATTGATAAAAATCACAGCATGTTCCGCGTGTTCCGCGTTAGTTAGCTTTCTTTTTAATTTTTCGATTTTTCTAATAGTAAATCGTAGATCGTGGCCAAGTTTCTTGAGTTCAAAACCAAAATTTTTATTTATTTTAAACATGGTAGAACAAAACAGTTTTTTTCGGTTTTTTCGGATACACAGTGTATGTGGATGAAATTATTAATCGTAAATTTTAATGCTTGGTATTGTAATGTAAGATTTCAACATTGTTGCCCAAGATTTGTCTAGTAATTTTAGTTTTTTTTCATGTGATTCTTTATCGTGAGTCTTCTCGATAGCTTGGTTGTCGTCATATCAATATATTCAGAACTACGGTGCCCACACTCACCAATATTACATTTGAATAAATATAAATGGCTATGATCCATTAACGATTCTGGCATACTAATGCAGTTGTTTTTTATGACAAGAGATGACGTTCTTTGGTTGGAGTAGTATATTCGTAGTTTAGTCGTTTGTTGCTTGAAGTTTATTTTTTATGATTTTTCATGATTTTTTCCTCCTGTTCAAAAGCATGATCTATCATGCTTAAAATAAATAAAAACTTGACAATGATTTACGATCTACCGTTATAATAATCGAAAAATTATACAAGAAGCTAACTAACGCGGAACAAGCTGTGATTTTCATTAATAATTGCATTGTTGACAATCTTACAATATAATACAATTTAGATTCATATGAATTTAATAAAGTTATGAAAATTTTCAAATATTATTTGATTATATTATTATTTTTATTTTAATTATTTGTGTACTTTAAAAGTTGTGGCAGGCAAAAATGTCTGCCATCTTAGCGGCAACAAGAAGGAAAGATGGTGGAGTTTCTTCATCGGGCACCGCATCTGGTCACTCCACGTCCAACAACAACAAACCGTTCTCTCTGGCATGCCACGAAACTTTAAAGAACCAACCATCCAATGTTTCAACTTCAAAGAAGTCTCAAGAGTCAGGTGATTTTTTAATGTCTGGTCTCAATCACGAGGAAGTCAAGGTGTGTTAGCTGAAAAAACATTAAAATATAATGAAAATTTAGTGTTTTAGTTTTTAAAAAATTGATTATTGACAAAATAACATGTGAAAACTTTTTTTGAATTACTGTTTTTATTTTAATCATTTTTACAGAATGAATTTAAGCGAATTTATAAGCAGTTGGAAGCTTATAATAAAACCAAACCATCAAGAAAAGACGTTGCCCAGCTGACCAGCAAGAAACAGTCCACATCTAAAAAGCAAGGACACAGGCGTTTTTCTTTGCATAATTTCCACCACAATCGACATAACAAGCACCACAATCCCCAAATCGGCGAACGCACAAAATGTTTGGAAGAATCGGTTGACAGGGAGCAAGGAGCAATCGATGTAATGAAAGTTACTCCAGAGGAATCTTCTACGAGCGCTGAAGGGCGGGTTGCAGTTGTTGCCACTGGAAGCGGTTTGAATGGAGCAAGCAGTGGTTTTAATTCAAGTGGACCCGATGTTCGGACAAGTTTCTTGGGAGGCGAAGAAATTGCTGGCGGTGCAATCTCTTCAGAAAATGAAGAAGTTCCGTGATTGCTGGAATTAAAAAAAGAATGTAGCTTGCTGGCCAATTTATTTGCATCTGTTTTGCAAAAGATTTTCTTGTTAGCATGACGTTACATGTGGCTAATCTTGAGCCACATAATGGCAGTTGCGAACACTCAGTTGTCGTTCTTCGTGCGTCGGTTGTAGCGGCAACAAGAAGGAAAGATGGGCGGCACGCAGCACTCAACCTGATTCAATAAAATCATTTTTTGTATGGACATAATAGTACATTTTTATGCATGTTGTTAGTTAGATCGTTCATCTTAATAAAAATGTCTGTGTAGGTACTTCGTTCAACAGTTTTTGATGGTGGGTTGAAAATTCTCTAAATGACATTAAATGCGTCACGTTGAATACTATTATTGATTATTTGTATTATATTTTCATTATGAGATAACTTTAATAATTTATCCAAGTAAAGTTGTTTGAATAATATTTTATTATGTAACGTTTGTTTATGTCATGTGATAAAATTAAAAATCATGTACACGTGATGTGTTCATGTTTTGAGTTATTTTAGATAGATGTATAAAACCAGCAACTAATCCTCTACGTGTTATGGCTAACTTGTTTTCATTCTATTTCTCAACTTTCAAATTTTGTTGAAAATGATGTCAAATGCATTCAGTTTAAATGAAAAATGAAAGCTTACTGACTTGAGTCACTTATGTAAATTTTGTTAATTTTCATTTCAGGCGTTGTTCTGAAAAAATATTTTGAATATAACGAAGTTAGATGTAATTTTGTATAGCAATTAAAATATAAGATGTCGTCCTCATTTTTTACCGCTATTTTAATCTAAAACAAAAACCGTTCAGACTCTCACACTTTATTTTACTGGGCTTCCCAAGCTGTTTCACCAAAGTCGTAGCCACGGCGATTCACTTTTTTCGATTAAGGTGGGTGAGTGGATGGATAGGTAGGGGACAGATGGATAGACAAATAGATGGATAGGCGAAATGCAGATAGACAGACAGGAAGATAGATGGTTGGTTTGATAGATGGATGGATAGATAGATGATAAATAAATGAATAAACGTATCTAGTAGTATGTGGCACCAATATTAATAGCGTCTAATTGCCTACCAATAATATTTTTACGTACAGATGAATATGTAATAGACAGAGCATGGTTTCTTTCCCAAAGCTTTTGCGCCGCGCCCCACAACCGAGCTGGAAAAACGTTTGTGCTTCCAGTTTGTTTTATTAAAACTGATCGTTATTTTAACGATCAGATACAGGTAGTTTATAACTATAAATAGTTAACTATAGTGGTTAAGCTGTAGTCTGTGACTATTCTTTTCCGAATAGTTTATAACTGCTAGTTAACTATCTTAAAAATAGTTACTACTTTATTAAATTACTAGAATAATTTTTTACAGAATAAATTATTAATTGTGTTTTAAATTCTAAAAAGTACATCCCTACTTTTTTATATTTGTTTTAGATTTTTTCACTTCTGTTTCCTGTTTAACTTTTTTTTGCCTTTTAAAAATTGGTTTGTCTGGTTTTGGATTGATTTCAAACAAAATTTAAGATTCTAATATCAATATTAAAAAATTAATTTGTGTTTTACGGAAATGGTATCAAATTAAAACAACAATAGAAACTTTGCGGCAATGTCCTCACGTTTCTGGAAATATCTCTGAAAATACTTTAAAATAATTTTATTGGTATGATCATCAGACAATCTACAGCGTTTATCAGTTAGAATTTGTCCAGCAACACTGAAAAGACGCACAACCCCTGCAGAGCTAAGTAATGTTGAATTTAGTTTAATGAAACTTGCACATACTGATGGATAGGGAAATAAACTTTCAATATTCTTAGATGGGTTAGCCAAGTAACTGTTGAGTTCATCAGCCAACACATGATCCGAAAAATTTTGATTATTTTCCAGGTAATCATACAAATTGCCTCTATTTATTTGCTAAGGTTCGTTTTCTTTAGAAGACGAAGGTACAGAATTCACTGGTTTGCAATTTGCGTGTAATATAAATAAATAAGTAAATAAATCTACCAAAAATATTTTCAAACAATGTGTGACTTCAAATCATTAATAAACAAAAGTTAATTTGAACATGTATTTATCAATTGCAATTAAAAAAACTATTACTTGATTGTTCAATTTTTCTGTGTATATTTTCCATATATGCAATAATTTTCCTCAATAGTATTCTTTTGTTTTCATGTCACTGTCATCTTCTGTAGTATTTTAAATGCTACCAGAGAAAATGCTTTTGCAAAATTTGCAGTAAATTTTTTATCGTCGTCTTTCTTTAAAACGGCGTCAATAAAGCACAATTTAATAATTTGAGTATTCATATTAAATAATTAATCAAACGCAAATTATCTGCACCTCGTACACAAAAAAAGTTTAAAAAGAAATGCCGTTGACGCGAAAACAAATTTAAAAATAGGAATGTGCAATTAAAAAGGTTCACATTAATTCTGAAGAAAAATATGTATAAGTAGTCAAAAAGTAGTTAACTATAACAATTACTAACAGTTTAAAATAGTTCACTATTAGTTAATAACTACCCAAAATAGAATAGTTATTAACTAATTTTTAACTACTGGCTAGTAGTTATTAACTACTAGTTAACTATTTGTAGTTAGTAACTACCCATCACTGACGGTGTTTAATGTAGAGATTATGTGTGCAGTGCAGCAAATTTCTTAAGTAAATTTGAAATTGTGGAAACAAATCTTACAGTAGTTGTACTTGTAGTAACAGTTTAAATACATTTACGTACATATAAATATGTTGTATAAAAATGTTGAAGTAATAGTTTACAAGACATATATATATATGTTTAAAAGCAATGAAAGAAAGGTAGTAGAGACTGCTCTGACAAAAATTGAAATAAAATAGTATAAATAAGTCATTATCTGCATTCAAATCTATTTCACAAAAAATTTGCCAAAGCAGTCAAACAAATGATAATTGAAAATTGATGCCAGTAGCAACAGTAGAATGCCCCGGTTTTTAAAAATTCGTAATAATTACTTGACTAATCCGTCTAAATATCTTGAACACATAAGTCTGATGAAAGAGCAGCTACATGAAGAACTGACCAAGCTTGATAGAAAGTTGTGGAAAAGTATTGTCGCGCCTAAAAAGTCCACCTGATGATGATGAATCCGTCTAAAAATATTGAAAGTTTGTTTTTGTATCCAACCGTGTGTGCATGTGCAGCATTCACAAAACTGCATTCATTCACCATCATCAGCAGTAGCATCATTATCACCATCATCTTCAAAAACGACATCATCACGTCATCGTCATCATATCATGTTTGTCTATTTAATTTTTAGTAATTGAAATTTACTTTTCAAATTTTATTATCTATAAAGAATTTCAACCTGCGACCCTAACTACATCCTGATAATCATTTCGTCCAAGTCCTACTCCTCATTACAACCCATCACTTACACTTCTCCACTTAAAATTTGATTGTTATTGAAGAAATATCAACTTTCACCTGGTAGCTTGTGCTTAGTTTGTTTTACATTTTAAAATCATTTTCTTCCAGATTTGGGACGTAACTGATAAAAACAAGCTTACATTGCATCGCTCCGAAGGTAGAGGGAACAATTAAACCATCCAAAATTAAGATTAATGTTTTCATTTATTTGTTTGTTGTTTATTTCTTATTAATTTTTATTTGTGTTTAACTTTATTTGTTTATTTATTCATTCTATATTGCTTTTGTATCCAGCCGTGTATGCAGCATTCATAAAATTGAACTCAACATTGCCTAGCTCGACAGCAGTCTAACAACCATGTTGACAAATTGATTTTTTCAGAGAAAGACTTAAAAGCATATTATAGATACCAAATTATTTTATTTTTGAATAAAACTGTGAATAACTGTTTACTTACATAAAAAAAATTTTGCAAATGAGTTTGGTGAGTTAAAATGTTTAAAAGTAATTAAACAGTAGTTAACTACTAGGCAGTAGTTGAAGGGTAGTTAATAACTACTGCAAAAAATAGTTAAGAAACAGTTATTAATTATTTGTTAAACTAAGAAGTTAACTATAGTAGTCAACTGCTTTTTGTGAGTAGTTAACACTGTTCCTTATATTTCAAGATTGTTACCGTATTTTCCTTTTAATATTTCACCAATTATTTCCATTTTCACTGTGAAGTCCCACAGCTACTCTCGAGGATGGAATCGCCTGCCCAGTGGGAATCGCTGTTATAGAGCGATGTTGAAGACCTTCAAAATCTAATAAATGTTATAATGCATGCCGTTGAACAAAACACATAAACTGTTGAAGGATTTGATTTGAGTTATTAGGATTGCATTATAGAGACTCTATGTAGGTTTAATTTAAAGTGTAGTTCGATTTTTCAGAGTTCAGTAGGAGGGAGAAAGTAAAAGGCGAATAATGGATTTCATAAAATATATAATCTAAAAAACGGGAAAATCGAGACGTTTGGTCGTGGTCAGTCTGAGCAGTTAACTAATTTTATCGAGTTATTAATTCAAATAACGTACAAGGACAAATTTTTCTGAAATTAATAAGATAAAATAAAAAAATAAAAGTTTCTCAGCATAATTTAAATACTAATATGTTAAAAACATAACAGTTTTAAAATTAAAATAAACACAATTTTGATACTGGACCTAAAAAAAATCTGTTAACATCCATGCTAGTGTTCAAAATGGAAATAATTAGCAAATGAAATGGATGGTAGGCTGTAAATGGGAGGCGATCATTCATCATTAACCTACCTTTCTACTCAATGCAAGGTACATGTACTCTCTCTACGTCGTCCCAATCAATGATAATCCAGCAGATATATCAATTGCTGTGCACTTAGATATATATATCATATATGTACTTAGATATATATATATATATATATATATATATATATATGTTGGTAATAGACCATAATTTTTACAATATTCTATAAATTCTACCGAATGTTTGGCGTTAGTATGTTTGTAGTTCGTTTTTTCGTTTTTTCTCACTAAAGTTTTTTGGTGAACGTTTAGTTTATTAAAATTCAAAATAAACTTATTTTTCGAATTCTTGCTGCAAATAAGGCCATATTTCGATTCCGAATGAATCATCGTCAGTGCTCCT